>NC_056738.1:454989193-455099027 GCF_019279795.1 Protopterus annectens
AATTATTTCGGAAAGTTTCTTTTCTGAAAATAGTGGATGTTAAATCTTTAGTCTTTGAATCAATTGAAATTTTTGTATCAAGAAACGAGACAGTGTGGCCATAACTAGATTTAACAAATTTCAGGAACCAACTGCTGTTATTAATATCCAGTAGAAATTGATCAAGCCATGCTACAATTCCACACCAGGCAAAAATGATATCATCGATATAACGGAAATATAGCTTAGTGTGTTGAAAACCAGGTAGTTTGGTTGTTAACCCATGCCTTGGGAAGTGTATTGGCATTCCAAAAATACACAAAGATGCAAGTAACCCTCCTTTCAGATTGATCATTTCAAATAAGCGTACAAAAACAGACAAAATTTCTGACTACATTGACAGCATTTTAAACCCTATTGTACAAAAAACTCCTTTCTACATCAGAGACTCCTGGGGTTTCCTTAACAAATTATTTCTTCAAACACATGCTTGCTTTTTGTTACTCTTGATGTGGTTGCACTGTACACTAATATTCCACATATAGACGGTAAACAGATTGTGATGTCTTATCTGAGAAATTATGTTCACTTTCACCAAGGTTCCTTGTTTATGATGAATACCTTAATTGACATTGTCCTACATAACAATTTCTTCCACTTCAACGGGAAATTGTTCCAACAAATTAAAGGAGTGGCTATGGGCACAAAAATGGCGCCAGCTTATGCCAACTTAGTGTTGGCAGCGTGGGTGCAAGATACTTTAACCAAACTACCTGGTTTTCAACACACTTAAGCTATATTTCCGTTATATCGATGATATCATTTTTGCCTGGTGTGGAACTGTAGCACAGCTTGATCATTTTCTACTGGATATTAATAACAGCATTTGGTTTTATATATATATATATATATATATATATATATATATATATATGTATATAAATATATTTATATATATATATATATATATATATGTGTGTGTGTGTATATATATATATATATATATATATATATATATATATATATATATATATATACACAAACACACACAGATATACACACACACATATATTTATTTATGTGTGTGTATATATATATATATATATATATATATATATATATATATATATATATATATATATATATATGGGTTCACTTCAATTCACTGAACTTTCAATTCACTGACTTTCATTTCACTGAAAGTTCATTTCACTGAAAGTTCATTTCACTGAAAGTTCATTTCACTGACAACTATTATTACAAAGTAAATGGAATATGCCCCCTTCCCCACTGTAGTGCGACCCTGGAGTTAGAATATATAGTTAGGGGGGTGTGGGGGGTGCAGCCCCCCATTTCATTTCATATGATATTCTTACGTTTTGATATAATATTGCTTAGTAAAAGAAAAGTAAGTGGGGGCTGCCTCCCACACCCCGATGTGGGGCCCTGCACACCCCCTAACTATATATTCTAACTCCAGGGTCGCACTACAATGGGGAAGGGGGAATATTCCATTTTATTGCTAATAATAGTTGTCAGTGAAATGAACTTTCAGTGAAATGAAGTTTCAGTGAAATGAATTTCAGTGAAATGGTGTCAGTGAAATGAAAGTCAGTGAATTGAAAGTTCAGTGAATTGAAGTGAACCCATATATATATATATATATATATATATATATATGTGGGTCTACTACCGGAGATCAAAATTACACTATTTTGAAATCCGGTAGTAGATGCCCACTAACACGAAAGTACACTTCACCAAAGGTGCACTTTCGAGAACGCCACTAGAATGAATGGGCATTGTCCTCCACTGTGGTCTGGTAGTCACGGACCTTAGGCTTAGGGCTCGGGTTAAAGATAGTAGATAGCCCTACTAGGTATCCAGTGTCCATAACCCAAGCCCTAACCCTAAGGTCTGTAACCATTCGCTCAAGTGGTGTTCGTGAAAGTGTATATATACAGATGTAGATATATATATATATATATATATATATATATATATATATATATATATATATATATATATATTTATATGTATACATATACACACATAAATCATGTAATATATCCTTGCTTTGGACTTTTATTGCATCAGTTTTTATAAATATTGTTTGGCTTTTGGCTTGAGTTCAACAGATGTTTAAGTAAATAGCTGCAGGCTTGTGCATGTCTCCGTTCATAGTTTGCATGGTTATTTGTTATATCTCATGAGATTATGTATTTGGTGTTTAAGAAGCATGCCTTTATTCAATGTGTTCTGTTCTTCACTGTTGTGTTTTTTCATGCTCTTTTTCTATGAAAGTTATCAGGAAGTGCTGGTAGAGCTAGTTGTTAATGTTTCTCATCTGGAGAAAATGAGTTCACCTTCATACCTCCTCATACCTTTCCTTATCTGGTTCCTGTTAGATGACCGAAGATGTATTCTATTGAATGCATCTTGGTCGAACTTAAAACAACGAAAAGGCAAAATAGCAAAGCTGCTTTTAAGCAAATTCTTTCCCAGGAAAGAATTTGCTTGGCCGCTTCCTTTACTTTGTCGGCACTGTAGTGTGATCTCGGAGTTGGTATATTTAAGTAGGTAGGCTGTGTGTGGGGGGGTGAAGTACCCCAATTTATGTATTATTTTAATTTTTTTTTCTTTTCTTTTTGTTTTTTTTTTTGGTTCATCGATTTTTTTTCCTATGGAAAAAAAATTGCTGTTCTGAGCTTTCAGGATTGTAAACTTTCACTTACATGGGGTCGATTATTCATCTCTTTAAGTATTCAGTGATATAATATAGACTCTCCTTATCTTACTGGGTAGCATTGTTCCTCATTTTGCATTGGAGCTGTGTAGGTTTTGAACAGAGTAATTATGTTTACATTTTTGCAGTTCATTTTTATTACAGCATGCTGTGTTGTCTATGATTATGCTTTCCTTCTATTTAAGGAGAGTAATGGGACTGAGGACATGTGACTCTCGCTGTCTGTTTAGTGGCTCCAAAGGAGAAGTTTGTTGCATTGAACCATTACGTGCAAAAACTGAACTTCGAGATCATCCAATAAATCAGTATTCTTTGCTGGCGATGGCTTCACTCACTAAGGTAACCATTCATTTCTTTATACCTTTCGTCATCCTGCTATTTGAACTCCCCCTAAAATTTCCACCTGGTGCACACCTCATTTGACCTGGCTCCTGTAGTAGTCCTTGCTGCTGCCTTAATTTCATCAATGTAGACAGGGGTGAATTGGATATTCTTTATGTCTGAACTGAATGACTTTAGTTCTAGGTTGAATGCTGAAGTGTTCCATGGGTGGATACCAAGTTGTTTTTCTCAGTTTTTCTCTTGATTTGCACAGCTGCATACTGCCTGGGAATGAATTGTGCATTTTTGCAATGTTTGCTCCTGTTTTGCTTTTCCCTTGTTTATGCTTTTATGATGCTGCTGTCTGCTGCATTGTCATCTCTGCTCACCCAGGACCCATTGTGGAAGACTATTTGTTACCTTCTTGGAATTTTTGAATCTGCTATTGACCCTAAACCCTAACAGCTGAAAAGTAAGTGACTTGTAACTAATCTAGCCATGTGACAGCAGACCACAGCTGTTGAAAGTCTTGACATAGTAGTAATGATAACAAAAAGCTCTATTCATTTAGTTTTTCTTCATTTTGAATATTTGTTAATCTGTGCTTTTTTACTTTTTTAGATTTTGATCATTGGATTAAAACCATCTCTGAAAGTATGGATGACCTTTCCTTATGGACGTGTAAGTATTTACAGAAAATAAAAAGTGTAGGTCAGTATATGTGTATATATACCTTTAAGAAGCTATACAAAGGCTTGCACTAGTTTATAAATACTGTGCATATGCGAGCCTGACTGCCATTGTGTAGTTAACTGTTGAGATGTATGCATGCATGTTTGTAAGCTCTGTCTGTTGCCTAGTTCATTTGTATTTAATGATGCTGATATCCATCTTGATGTGTTTGTATGTATTAAAGCATCTGAATGAAACCCCAAGCCTTCTTGTTATATATTTTAGAGATGAACGAGTGACATGGTGCCAGAAGTGGCTTGTCTTAAAGGACATGTTGTTAGAAGAAGCATATTGAAAGGACATTTAGAAGTGGCTTGGCTAAAACGATGTAAGGCACTTGTTTAGATGCTGGTGGAATATGCAGGTGTGGATCATTCTTAAAATGTGCATACTTCGCAAAACACGTCAGAAATAAATTTCAGGTATTAAAACTTGCTCAGCATTATTTCTTTTTCGTACAGTATGACACCAGCATACACAGCATTCTAAATGATATTCACATAAACAGATATGTACGATATCGATAAAATATTCAAATTACTATGGACATTGTTTGAAATTAAGTCCAAATTGTATAAAACAAAATAAGGGGCAATGACCGCATTTTTGCATAGCATATGTATTTTTGTATTAAGCAAAGATATCAGAGTTATCAGAAGTGTGTAAAGTGTTGGCATGTTTGTGCAGTGTTACAGTGAAGCTTTTTAGCAAAGTACAGCCATTACATGGCATATTTTGCAGAGTACAGCCATTACAGAGCATATTTTTCAAAGTACAGTATTTCAAAGAGTTTATTGTGAATTTGAATGTTGATACAAGCTCACAGAACAGTTTGTTCATAATTACATAATTACAAGGGCCATATTTTCAGTATGTTTGTGTATACTTTGTGGTCATGTTAGATGGATTTCGAAAACCCAGTGCACTTATATTTGACATTAATATTGCTGAAAACAGGAGAGTGATTGAGCATGAGTACAACATTTTCATGCAGGCTGCATTTTCTGATAAAGATAACCATACAAAGCCATTTAGTGTACATAATTTAGCTGGGTCAGAAGCCACTGAAAGGGAGCATTCATTTGTGTATGCACCTGCTGTCTTTGCTGGAGAGGTGGAAAACAGTCATATTGTTGTACTGGCTGAGTCAAGGGAGGACCCAGGGTGCTTAAAATGCAAATTTAGAGAAATGTGCAGCCCCCAGACAAATGCTACTATGGAAAGGCACTTATTTTACAAAAGGGATCCAAGGCCTGGTGAAACTTTTGCAACATATATAACTGAACTGAGAAATAAAGCTAAAATGTGCAGATGTGGTGATTTAAGGGATGAGTTGATAAAAGACAGACTTGTGTGTGGCATAAAAGATGATGCTGTGAGAAAGATTTTAATTCGTAACAATGATTTAAATTTGAATAAGGCCATTGAGATTTGTCAGATATATGAGCTCACAGAAAAGCACACAAATAGGCTTACAAATGAGAATAGCTCTAGAAGACACCGTGATAAAGCTCATGTTGATAGTATGTAGCATGTGGTTGAAAGAAACAGGCCCAAGCACAGGGCAGCAACTGTAACCTCTGCAGCACTCACTGGCAAAACCCAGAACTTTCTTGCAAATTCCAGACTTTGCACAGTCTCACTAAAGCATAAGAGGTGAGTCAGCAAACTCAAAGCATGGGCCCACACCCAGTTTCATTGTCAACTGTCGTAATTGTGGTGGAAGTCCTGAATCTAAAAGAGAGAAATGTTTAGCTTTTGGTCAGTTATGCCACAAATGCAATAAATGGAATCATTTCAAAAGATTTTGTGAATCAAAAGGCCCACATTCTTTTAAGATGGAACATTCTAAGAAACAAGTGAATCATTTAGACAGTGGCAGTTCTACTCTTTTTGTTGATAATGTGCCAGTACTTCATGAAACAGAAAAATGCAGCAGATTTAAGGGCAAAGAATGAAGTCTTTTGTACTGTTCAGATTAATGGCAAACTAATAGACCTCAAAAATGATACAGGCTCCAAGTGCAGTGTTATGTCTGCAGAAATGCTTTCTAGAGTTTGTAAAGGTGAAAGGCTTGATTTGGCAAGGTGTGTGACGCTTGTGGCTTATGGAGGTGAAGAAATTCAAAGCGAAGGGTCAGTAGTGCTTTCATGTTACTCTGCTTGTAGAAGTTATGACTTATTATTTTATGGTATCAAGAGGCACATCAGTCATTATTAGGGCTCAGGGAGAGTTTGAAAATGGGACTGCTTTCATTTAATAATGAAGTCTACCATCTTAGATTAAAATACCACGACTCTAATTTTGCCCAGCACATTTTTTCTACCTATCTTGATTTGAACCAAGAAAAACTAAGCAGGCTTCCAGTTGTGTAATCCATGAAGATAGACCCAGAGGTCAGTCCAGTTATCAGGCCAGCATGTAAAGTTCCAATAGCCATGCAGGACAGAGTCAAAACCGAGTTAGATAATATGGTACGACAAGATGTGATTTGTCCAGTTGAAACTCCAACTGAATGGGTATCTTCCATGGTGGTAGCTCATAAGAAAAACTCAGATGGCATCAGGATATGTATTGACCCATAAGATTTGAACAAAGCACTTAAAAGACCTCCTCATTCAATACGCACAGTCGAAGAAGTTGCAGCCTTGATGCCAGATGCTGCTATTTTTTCTGTCTTAGATGCATAGAGCTCATTTTGGCAAATTCAGTTTGACAAAAAATCATCAATGCTCACTACCTTCAGTACTCCATTTGGCAGGTACAGATTTTTGAGGCTGCTAATTGGGATGCATTCTGCAAGTGAAGTCTTTCAGGATGCAATGGAGCAAATTTTTTGTGGTTATCCTTGTGCTATCGTAGTAGACGACATGCTAGTAGGAGGTTGTGATAAATTTGAGCATGACAGAAACCTCAGAAAAGTTTTGGAAAGGGCATGTCAGGTGAATCTTAAGCTCAGTGCACACAAATGAAAATTCAGCTACATGAAGTTACTTATGTTGGTCATTTATTTATGAGTACAGGCCTATGACCACACCCTTCAAAGCAAGCAGCTATTTTTGAAATGCCATCTCCAGACAATGTTCAAGCCCTGCAACATTTTCTTAGCATGGTTAAATACCCAGGCAAGTTCATTCCAGAAAGCCAACTTTCAACACCACTCAGACGGCTGACACGTTAAGATGTATTCTGGACTTGGTTAGAGCAACACCAAAGAGCATTTGATGTCCTGAAACAAAGAATTGCTAGTACACAAACTCTCAGATACTATGATGTTCACAAACCAGTTACACTTTCCTGTGATGGTATGAAATTTGGTCTAGGTGCAGTTATTCTACAAGAGGATCAGCCTGTTGCCTATACATCAAGAACTCTTACCCAAACTGAGATGCACTATGCCCAGATTGAGAAAGAACTTTTGGCAATTGTATTTGCATGTTCAAAGTTCCATGATTATGTTCATGGTATACCTATCCAGATCAAAACCGACCACCAACCATTAGTCACTATCTTGAGAAAGCCAATGCATTCTGCTCCATCCAGACTGCAGTGTATGATGCTTAGATTGCAAAAGTACAATTTCAGTCTTGTCTACAAGAAAGGCAAACTTCTTTATCTTGCTGATACATTGTCCAGATCTCTCAGAAACACCACAGAACAGCATGAGAAAGAGAACCTTGATTTTGAAGTCATGGAAGTGAGAAATTTTTCTTCCACATAAGATAGCACAGCCACAGATCCAGTTTTACAAAGTCTGAACCACTTTATCAGTCAAGGATATCTGTGAAAGCAATCTAGTTTACCTCAAGAATTGCAACCTTACTTTCCATACAGAGATGAGATTTTGTTTGACAAAGGTATCATTATGAAAGTTTTGAAAGTAATACATTACTGTCTTGCATCATGGTCACCCAGGAACTGAAACTACCAAAAGAATGATGAGAAGACTAGTATTTTGGCCTTCTATGTCACAAAACTTTGAGAAAGCACTTTCACCTTGTTCAGTGTGTAACAGTACAAAGCCACATCAACAAAAGTAACCTTTTCAGCTGTACCAGATTCCAGCACTACCTTGGTCGACAGTCGCCACCGCTATCTTTGAGTGGAATAGTCAACATTATCTGCTGTTAGTAGACTCTTACTCCAGTTGGTTCAAGAGTGACCTGCTTCCTAGCATCCACTGCAGTCATTACTAGGCTGAAACATCATTTTGCTGTGCATGGGAGTCTGCACAAAGTTATTTCTGGCAGTGGGATGCAGTTTACAAGTCAACAGTTCAAAAGATTTGCTGAAGAATGGGACTTAACTCATGTCACAAGTAGTTCTGAGTACCTGCAGTCAAATGGTTTGGCAGAACATGGAGTGCAAAGTGCAAAACAGTTACTTGAGAAGTCAGAACGAGATAATGGTGATGTTTTCCTGAATCTCTTGAATCTCAGAAATGCTCCTTGTGATGCACATCTTGGTTCGCCTGCTCAAGGACTCCTGTCGAGACAAACCAGAAGCACATTACCACTCAGTCATTTGTTGGTTCCATTGTTGGTTCCATGTGTCAAGAACAGCAGATCAGTGAAAGCCAATCTGTTGAAGAAACACTTAACCAAGACGTCCTACAACGATAAGACCAGCAAACCGCTCATTCCATTACGAGAAGGCAAAGTACGAAGGATGCAAACTTCCAAAGGTTATGATCAGAATGATGTGAAGAATATTGGTCCAGAGTCGAGATCGTACATTGTGGAATCAAAAAGAACAACTTTTAGATGGAATCGCAAGCATTTTAGACTGGTGTCCGTACCTGTACCACATAGCCTGTGAGAGAGACTCTTTTTATCTCAGAGTGAGTTGTTTGGTGTTCCAAGTCCAGAGGAAGTTCCAGAGGACATTCCTGTTCCTATGACAATTTCAGCAGTTCCTAATGCGAGTTGTACACTGCAGATTGTCCCTGTTGCTAAGTTTGGGCCTAACTGTTATGTTACAAGACGTGGTCAAATCTCTAAACCTTGCAGCATATATGAAGCAACTTGGACATGAACACTGTGCTTTGTTTCCAATGTATATAGTAATGCATGCCTGTCTCTGATATTGTTTTGCATAAAGGAGAATCTTTTTAAGAGGGAGGATGTAGATAAATGTGTGTGTATATACTTTTAAGAAGCTATCCAAGGGCTTGCACAAGTGTATACATACTGAGCACATGCGAGCCAGACTGCCATTTTGCAGTTAGCTGTTGAAATGCAAGCATGTATGTATGTAAGCTCTATTAACTAGTTTGTTCATATTTAATGATGCTGCTATCCATCCTGATGTTTGCATGTATTAAAGTATCTGAACGAAACCCAGAGTCGTCTTGTTAAATGTATTAGAAAGAAAAGAGCGACAAAAAGTATGGTCTTTAGCCTTGATTTGTTTATGAACACTCTTGTTTTGAGTGGATTTGTAATGCTTGCTTAAGGGACTGCCTTTTTATTCATACGCTTCTTTAATTCTTTGCTGTACTGATGTTTGCTGTGAGCATTGTAGGCTTGTCTTTAGTATGTGACAGACTTGTCAGTTTGGGACTACTTAGCCTTTTTTTATTTGGGATTTATGTGTGAGGTCTCTGAATTAACTATAGCAACTAGACAGTGAGGGACATGTTCAGCTAATCTTTGGCTATGGCATCCACTTGTTAAAACTCCATCTTGTCTCAGTACTTTGTGAGCATTTTACCCCTTTAATTCTGGCCACAAGGCAGTGCCACCATCCCAATCACACCTTGGTATGTGACTTGATGTAAATTCCTTAGTAAATGATCACCCAACCTAGGAATTCAGAATGTAATAGCCATGTTAACAGCTTTTACCAGTTTTCTATCCATTTACTAAGCAAATCTGTTTTTTTTTTCTATGTCCTATTTTAGTGTACCTGCCTTTTATATTTTGGTATATCCTGGCAAACCTTGCAGTCATACCACTAAACCTCTTAGAGCAAGAAATCTGGACAGAGCTGTAAATAATTGGGGGGGGGGGGGGCAAAGGCCCAAAGTAGAGAATATTTTTAAATATTGCTCTTATAGATGTAGAAAGTTGATAGAATAGCAGGTTTTAAATTAGTATGAATTTTCTGAAGAGTATGAAGTCTGAAACTCAAATGTCTGCCGTTATTTTCAGTCCTTAATGCTTTGCCAGTGATTTGCCAGAAAAATCTAAATTTTATTAGGAACAGACCAAAAAATAGGATGTAAAAATCTGGATATTCTGCTAAAATCTGCGTAGCTGAGAAGAGCTTAATTACTATGTTCCACTTAATGTTTTCTTACGTCATGTTTGTTATTGCTCTGTGCGGTTCATAATTCTGCACATATTACTCCATAGACTGCACAGAGTTGAAAAATGATTAATTACTGTGGCCTTTTTTTGTATTTTGTATTACTTAACTGATCGTGTCTGCAAATGAAGGTACTTTTGTCCTTTTGTAAAATCCCAAAACATTGAGTGCTTGGAAGTATGGATGGCACATTTAGCAAAAAGGGGAGCTCAGTGCACACTGTACTGAAGAACAACATGGAATAATGGGATATGTGAGTGTGTGTGTGTGTGTTTATACATATTTACAATGTAATTTAAGTGTTGTGCATTGCATTTTAGACTTAACATCCTCAACAATAGTCATTCCAGCAATGATCAGCTGTTTTTGGTGGTGAAGCCCTTGCCCCTTTCATGATGTGTGAATGCTTTTCTTTTTTCTTTTAAGTTCCTTATATTACAACAGTGTCTTCACCACCAGTTTAGTTGGTAATTCCCAGACGTTTTCTCTGTGCTTCAAGACTTTATTACATAAATACCTTTGTGTGTGTCTGTGTGTGTGTGTATCTGTGTGTGTCTCTGTGTGTGTCTGTGTGTGTGTGTCTGTGTGTCTTTGTGTGTGTCTGTGTGTCTCTGTGTGTGTGTGTCTCTGTGTGTGTGTGTCTCTGTCTGTGTGTCTCTGTCTGTGTGTCTCTGTCTGTGTGTCTCTGTCTGTGTGTCTCTGTCTCTGTGTCTGCGTGCAAATAGGGTTGAATAAGCCTATTACCTTCTGAGATTTTGCTATGGTCCTTTCACACCTAATTAAGTTTTTTTTTAATAGGAGTTACACTGAGAGTGTTATAATTCCAGGAGCCTTATGAATGTGCTGAGCTTGTTATGCTGTTAGAAGTGTGAAGCTGATTCAAGTACTCTAGCTGTGTCCCGTACTCTAGTTTTTGATGGATGCCCTTTATAATGTTGCACCTTGGTGTGTAATTGTACTTACCTGTTTTTGCTGCTGTTAGTTTGCTGGCATTTCTGCAGGCATTCTACTGATTTTGATGGAGGTTGTAGATGAGCTGTGTAAACAATGTTTAATTTTGACAACTGTTTGCTGCGTAATCATCTGATCTGCCAATCAGAAAAAAAAAATCTGTATCAAGGGATCCTGTTCTGGCAAACAGTTGATTAGGGAGTTTCTGAACAACAGTAGGGTCCTTACTAAGGGATGGATTCCCGAAGAGTAGGAAGTGACGGAGTCATAGACCTTGGTAAGGCACACAGACAGTGCCCAGTTGTGATATCTAGCAGTCACGCTCCCATAAATAGTGCCCATTAGAGACATAATTGCAGTTCAATGCTGCAGTGTGGACAAAATCCGTGTCATTGTTATGTGATACAGGTTTAGTCAGAAAGTACCAAAACTATGGTAATACAAGTGTTCAAGGCTTTGGATAGAAATGAAAAGGTTTGCAGTAAGCCTACAGTCATTAAGCAAGTGTAAAGCTAGGCCCCACCCATTTATTTTTTTACATGTACCAGAATCATACACTTCAGATTGAGAAAGTTACTCTACATCAGAGGAAGACTGTAGATCTACAGTAATAGGCATTTGTTAAGAATGTTGAATCTTTTCACATGAAAAAATACACTTGTAGGGTAATTGCTGCTTACATATTGAAGACAACAGAGTGTACACAAACAGGATGGTACGTCTTAACTGCATTTTCCATAATACTGTTTATAGGGGTATGGGTAATGCCATTCTTTACTGTTTCTTAAGTAATAGACAGGAGATGGTAGATACTAGCCCTCCATTATAAATGGTATGATAGATACTGTTTGCATATATATAGAATCATTTGGTAGTGCACATGTACCTCATTCACAAAGTACATTGCACATGGGCCAGTGCTCTTAGCAGTTGCCCATTGAAGGAAGAGTATTAAATTGGGAGTTATCACTTAGGTTAGACTTAAAGAAAAGTTATTTCATAGAGAACATAGTATTACCCTATAATGTCATATGTGTATCTGGAGAGTTTGAGTTGCTTTGGACAAAAAAAAGAAACTATGGGACAACGGTCAATGTGTGGCAGCTACGAGGGGTCTTAGAAACTTGCAGCACTGTTATTTTTCCCCTTCTGTTGCATAGTCATATGTTTGCATATTTTGATACACCTTTGAAGAAAAATAGAGTTCTGATGGCAGATAATCTATATCTATTTATATATATATATATATATATATATATATATATATATATATATATATATATGTATGTATGTGTGTGTATATATATATATGTATATATATATATATATATATATCTATATATATCTAAAGCCCACCTACTTTATTTAAATTGCCCTTCTTGAGCAGTTCATTGTTTTTTTGTTTTATCTACCCACAGTTTTCATAAGGATGGTCTTACTGCGGTCTCGTTCTTGAATTTAATCGTTAATTATAACCATGCTGTTTGGGAAGATTATTCCATTCATCCACCAACTTTTATATTAAATGTTTTTGCTTTGTTTCTCTCCTAAACCACTTAACCGTATATCCTCAGACCATATCCTGTTCTTATAGGGTCATAGGAAGTTACTAGGCTGTTTGCCCTGAGGCCCTTACAAGCCCAGCCAAGAGTTTAGCCCAAGGTTCAACAAGTCAGCACCCTATGCCACTGTCTAGCAGGGACACAGGTGGAATCCCAGGGGATTTTTTTTGTTCCTCATCCAGTTATCCAGGTTGCTCTTAAAAAGGTTTAATGAGGTACTCTGCTTTACATGGAGAAGGGAGTCTATTCCACAAAAGGGGAGTCTCTGGGACACAAATCTGTCCTACCAACAGTCCTATTGATGTCACAGAGCAGGTTGAGGTCACAAATGTGAGTTTGAGTGGAACTTAACTTGCAGATATGCAGCAGTCCCATCAGAGTGGGGTCTGAGATTACTTTGTATGCCAGATAGAGGTCACCTCTGAGGAAGTCTGTAGGAGTCTGAGTAGAGGGACAGGCCTTTTAGCCTGTCTATGTAGGGTAGATATTTGATGCCTTGGATTATCCGGGTGAGGAACGTCTGTGGTCTCTCCAGCTGCTGCATGTGCTTTGTGAAGTACATGCCGAAAGGGGCATTGTACCCAATAGTGGGTCTTATAAGGGAAGAATACAGGGAGGTTATGACCACCTTGTCCCTAGATGAGATAACCTTACTAATGAGATGGGTCATGTTGAAAGCTTTCCGTACAACTGAGGCAATACGGTGGTCAAAAGTCAGTTTGCTATCAACCTGGGTGTCCCAAGTCCCTCATGACTGAGTGCGTGCTTAGGATCTTATTAATGTGGTAATTTGTGGGAAATCACTCTCTCCAAAAGGGATGATGATGCATTTTTTGGCTGTCAAGTTTGAGGCCATGTTTCTGGCACCAGTCATTTGTTTGGGTGAGACACTCTTGGAGGTTGTCCACATCAATAGGGGAATTGATAACAGCATGCAGCTTGCAGTCATCTGCAAACGTGGTCAGCTGTAGCCCACTAGATTTGGCCTGCACCTCCGAGAAGTATATCCCAAACAACAGAGATCCCAAGACCGATCCCTGTGGGTACACCACATGTTATGGGTCTAGTACTTGAGGTGGCTTCCCCTGTTTTGACTAGGTGGGTTTTATCAGTGAGGCAGTTCGCTACCCATCTGGTAACATATGGATTGATGCCTAGTTGAGAGTGTTTTTCTATTATACTTGTGTGGGGAATAGCATCTGAGGTTTGGCCAGGTCAAGGTAGGCGGTGTGCACCGTCTTCCCCTCGTCTATGGCCTTGGTGACTGTGTTAAAGAAGTCAACCAACTTTAACAGGCATGACCTCCCCTTGACAAAACCAAACTGTGTGGGATCAAGTGTCTGGAGGTTGCCAATATCCTTGTTAATGAGGTCCATGATAATCTGCTCCATGGCCTTTCAGATCAGGCTAGTTAGGCTGATGGGTCTCTAATTTCCTGGATTAGTGGATGCTTCATCTTTGAGCAAAGGGATGAGAATAGCTGTCCTCCGCTCGGCTGGGGTGAAGCCGGTGCTCTGGCTTTGGTTTAATAGGGTGCTTAATGGTGCTGCAAGTTCCTGCCTGAGTTCATGTAGGATGCTGCCTGAGATGTTATCCAGTCCCATGGAGGCTGTATTTTTCACCTTTGAGAGGGTAGTGATGACTTGCTCCCTAGAGATAAGGGGAGGGAGGCAGGTACTGGCGAATGTCCTATTTTACTGATAGGGGAACAGAGGAGTTAAGTTTTCACTGAACCTTATGCATTGCTTTTATTTGAAATATGGTACCCAGTTTGGAATGTCTTTGTTCTCTTGAGGTACTTGAATAAGGCTTCTGCTGTAGACCATGTAGCATTTTCTTGCTAGCCTTTGAGATACCTTTTTGTAAGTACTGATATGCTACTGAGGTTGTAGGACAGCATCAAAATATTGAAACTTGTTTATACATAGGAACTGTGACCATAAGTTTATCTTAAAAATCAAGGTAGAGGTGGATTCTGTGCCCAGGAATGAGTTGCCACAGTGTCAGATGCAAGGGGGGGGGGGTGTAATGCAAGGAACTGTGGCACTATAGAAGTATTTATAATATGTGGGAGTAATACCACCACAAGAGGAAGATTATTAACAAACTTAGCTCAGTAGTAATGTTTTGGGTGTTAACCTGCCACAAGTATATATGTTTAGCTATAATAGAGGGAAGAATTTGCAGCAAATTACAGGGCACTTTTGTATTCAGTCAAACACATTTAACTGAGTACACATTTTTGTACATGAAAGGTTAATAAAAGTTTTGAAATGTGTAACAATATAATATATAGCACCTAATGAGTGATTTACATGGCACAGTTTACTTGTGGGTCATTTTAAACTGGTCAGGCTTCAGTTGTTTCAGGAAAGTATTGGTGCACATCTTATTGATATCAGATCTGGCAGTGAAAGGATTGATTTATAGAAGTATCTGCAAGTACACCCACAGGCTAAGTTTGTTTTTTCTTGGTATCAGTAGAATGGTACCTGATGATAATGATGAGTCTTATGCCGATTTTGAACAAAAAAAATATTTCATCATTAGTACTGGAGCACTTTATTTTCCAGGACTAGCTGAACAAAATTCAATCAGGTATGTGCTTATTTATATACAGCGAATTAATAGCTGTATGTGTTATGATATGTTATCAGCAGTGGAGCTTGTAGTAACAGATGAATAGTAACATCTTCTCTGATTTGATTATATATTGATAAGCAATGATTAAGTGAAAGAATGTTCAGCAGTATTATACGGTCATTGCATAATATATAAGCGACCATAAACATATATACTTTTGTATGTTGAACTGGTTGTGGATGAGCAGCACCTATTACTATCACAGTGTTTATCTTCATACGTTTGGTCTCCAGTGAAGTAGCTGTAGGCCGTTCTTGCATTGATTCCAGAAATTCAGATTGAAAACTCTATCACCCATCTTACCCATTTGAATCTTAAACATATCTATGCTTTTGTTTCCCTGATTTCCTTTGGAATAGCATTCCAAATAATTGGCATAGCCTGTGTGATAAACCTTGTTCTAAAACACTTTTTTTTCCGTATGATTTCTATAATTTAAGTTGGAATATTTAAGTGATTGGAGAACAACTTAAGTCAAGATTACACAGTGCTTGCAAAAGCTTATCCTTGTGCACACTGTATGCAGTAATTGCTTTTCCCCTATATTAAGTTTAATGAAGTGTGTAAAGATACAACTTCAGTTTATTTATTTACAATCTCATTTGCTCACCCAACTGAGTACAGTGAGATCATTTGGGAAGGACTATACCCCCTTGCGTGTTTGATTTCGGACACTCTTTCCACTCCCATATCATCAGCTCAATCTACTGTGTACAGAGAGAGCTTTTGGGAAGGCCAACACCCCCCCTAGTTTTTTTATCTTGAATCATCTTCTGTTTCCTCTCTCTCCACTTAAAAAAAAGCTACACTTTATTCAGCTGTTTTTACAGTAATTGTGTTCTTCCTACTTTATTACCTTATTTTGCTTTGCCGTTTTTTCTTAAGTGCTCAAGTGCTTTTATTCTGCTGCATTTATTACTGCTGGTTAGTTGCCTAATTAAATTTATCTGTTATTCTAAGCCTGTTAGTTTTGGTTTTAGAACTTGGGCTTTGGGATGGTTATTTTACATTTAAGAAGGTTGTTGTGGTCTACACTCTTGTGGACAAACCCTTATCAAAACCCTCTCACCATAAGTCCTCCCAAGTATTCAGAGCACTGTCTGGACAATTCCCATCAGTTTCTTCTACCATCCTGGTCGACATAAGTAAACTGAGGCAGTGTAGCAACTGCCAGGGTTGGGAGGGTGGCCTAATGGTTAAGGTGTTTGCCTTACAAACACCAGATGCAGGGTTCGAGTCTCACAAGGGATAATTGGCTAGGCTTAAAATGGCTCGCAAGGGCAGTTAGCTTAGTACTAACCTATGAACCTAATGTTCATTGACAGACATCTTCTCCTAGCACATAATTCCTCTGCTTGTGAGAAATGCATCTACATAAGTAACTTGGAATCCATGCTCTCTTTCGCGCCACAGTCAGTACTCCTGAGGAGATTGCCAGCACAAACACCACACCACCCGCATCACGTAGCCAAGGGCAACACACACCCAGCTATGCAGAGGTCCTCAATAAAAACTTAACTAAACAGCAGAGAGCTCCAAAACACACTAACAAACATTCCACACACAACACCAAGCACATCACATACAGCAGACAACTCACCAGCATCTCACAAACACAGCCCTTAAGGCATTACAATAAACCAAACATACTGGTAATTGGCGACTCATTTGTGAGAACACAGATGTCCCCTTCACCAGGCTCAACAAGGTGATGGTCACAGTCAGTTGTCTGTCAGGTGCCAGAATTTGCACATCACGCACACACTTAAGTCTCTCAGCAGCAGGTGCAAGTATGACTTTGTCATTGTCCATGCTAGTGTGAATGACTTTGAGATGTACATCCCTGGACTATATGAAGACAGACATGATTGAGCTCTGAGTATGTGTCCCAGGCAGGTGTGACCCTAGCCCCAACCTCATATCCATTATTCTGTCTTGATTGGTCATTTTAATATTCAAGATTTTTTTTTTTTTTTTTTGTTTCACTAAGTAGTTGTGAGAAACAACTCTGACATAAGCCCAGGAATTTCTAAGGAACATAAAAAGATGAGTACTAATTTTCAAAGTCAAGGTAAATATAATTCTGCCACCCAACAGTATGAACTTAGGATAATGTACATTTTCTAATATGTTAATAATAAACTCTTTGTGCCTTACTTTGCTCATAGACTGTTTCCTAAAATGTATTGGTCCAAAAATTGGAACATTCACTTCTTTGACTAGTGTTCAGTAACCTATTAATTGTTATTAAATTCATTCCCAAAGATTTGTGCATCAAGACCATGACACCACCACACTACTCACTTTCTCTTAAACAGTCATATAACTTAATAACTAGGGAAAATGAGCGTACTTGTGTCCCATGCTTCAGTAATGCATTTTATTGACAGATTTTCAAAGTGGGATATACTTTTAAGTTAATCTGTCTTATTACCCAAACTTCTTGTATCACATAAATATGCATTCAAGACCTGATTAGGTAATCTTTGACTTCTTGTACTAGAATCTGATGAATAGATTCCCCTAAAAAAGCTTGATGTAGCACCTTTAATAGTTTTGAAAACATATTAATTTCCTTTGTGGTTCAAGTGGATCAGTAGGCAAAAAAAATGGTTTTACGATTCATGTTTTCCCGTACGTTAGTGTAGAGATTTTGTAGGTAGACCGTAAAGATTGCAAGCTTGAACAAAAGTGCCTCTGTATATCTATAATCATTAAAGCCAGGTGATGGAATTGTCTTACTTGAATTAATACTTAAACGATTTGTTTGCAGTATTTCTATTGGTTCCAAAATGGAATTCTTTATATGGTTTAAATATGTGTATCTTAAATCATTTACACCCCAGTGTATAACATATAGACCACATCATTTACCATTTATTAATCTCCTGACAGTTGAGACAGTCACAAAGTTTTAAGTCAGTTAATGAGGAAACGTTTTATTTACTGTATAAGCACATGTGCTTACATCTATAAATCCCATTGCATCTTCAGTGTTCTCTATCTTGTTCTGAAGATTTATATGTTGCACTTGATGTATACCATCAAAACTCTTTTCAGTAACACCTTCTACTAGCAAAGCATTTCCTAAGATGTCATTACACACCTGTTTCTCTGTGTAGATTTTAGCCCGGGATTTACAAGTGTCATTTATGTGATGTAAGTGACGGTCTTTCTTTACTTTTGTTAGAAGATATTTGATCGCTGTAGCACTATAGAAGATACATTTGTTTGTGACCCCCTCCCAAATTTACCCCTAACCTTGCGTCTTTGCCAGTAGTTGTAACTGTTCCCATTTACTTGACTTAGAAGAGTTTACTGACTTGCTTCCATTAACCTGCCTGTCCTTTTCAGGTTCTATACTGACCCTATTTTTTGTAATAACGTCTGGATACAAGGTAGGGTGTACTTTATTGCACTCTTGCTCAACTCCTTTATAACATAATGCACTTAGTTTGCCGACAGTCAGTGAATTCTAAATGATCAAATGGACCTCCATCCCTTGTATTTTTTGTTGCGTCAGTTTTACTTTTCTCTTTTGAGTCTTTCTTTTTCTTTTAGTCGTATTTTTATTTTCCTGCCATTTTAAGCAACTTAGCAGTATTTCCTCTATTTCTTGTCTTATTAGTTACTTTCATTCTTAAATTCATTTTGTTTAATGACACTGACAAATGTACCAATAGCATCTTTAACGACTGATGTAACTCTTTCCTATCTTCTAGTCAAACCTCTGGAAAAGTGGTTAGAAAGTTACTATTATTAACTTGAGCAGTCTTAATTATTGGTTTCCCTTTTATAATGTTTCTCTACTTTTTCACAATTAAAACAGTACTCATGCTCAGTTGATTAATCTTAGAATATGTACCACATAATTTACACTCATTTACGTTGTTATACTTAACTAAGTTTTTGAGAGCAAAGATATTTAGATCATCCATGTTATAGGAAGTTAATACACAGTCAACCCTTCTTAATATGTCTGAATATGCATGATTAATATTATCAGCTATGCAAAGTAATCCTAATACAGCAATTAACAACACAGTACTAAGGTAGTGGAACACCATACTTTTATGAGTACAAATCCCTGCTGTAGTTTGTGTACATGGACTACAGAACTGTACTTAATTTGCAAGGAAATAGTTATTTCATGGCTGCACTATAATGCTTGAAAATAAAAGTAATACTATTTGTTATAAAGCACTTAATATTTCTTAGCAGCAACCTTGTTCAAGCTTATTGTACAGACTATATTATAGTTACTTTTTTTTAGGGGGCGGGTCTTTGTTCCTTTAAGACAATGTAAGAGTAAGATTCTTAGGAATCCTGTAACCTCATTTTCTTTTAAATAGTGTAAAATTGACAGTATGTCTTTATTACACTGAATAAATCATTGACAAAACTGGTCTGTCATGTCTGCTGCTGTTAATAAATGTTGGTTTTCACTATCAAGTGCTGAAAGTCTTTTTGTTGTGCATTAGACTGTACACAGACTGGGTGGAACAACCCTCTGTGCTGTTTTGTGTTGGATTTAAACATATTTTTATAAATATGTGTGTATTTCATTCTATATTTTTATTTATTAAATTCTGATTTGACATTTAATGCAACAGTCAACCACATTTCAACTGATTGATGCCTGCAAAGGAATGGATCTGAAATTGATTTCCTTTTAGAAAGACCCAAAAGTTTGCCTCATTTAGAGTGAGAGCTTCTGATATATATTTTCTAATTTTGTTGTCTAGTGTAGCACACTGAGGAAGGGCATTGGCCTGAAATCTTTGTGTGTTCAAAATAAACAAGTTTGCTACTTACTATACCTACCTAGAGTTTCTGATCACTAGACTTCACCTTGCTCTTTGTGAGTATTTTGTGTCTGGAGTGACAGTTAACCTCAGAGCTGGTCCTAGCTGTTTTTCCTTGTCTAAGGAAAATCAGCATGCACATACCACTTATATAGGTTCATAGATTAGTACTAGACTAACTGCTCTTGTGGACTGTTTTAAGCCTAGCCAATTACCCCATGTCAGAATCAAACCCTGTACCTTGTGTCTGTAAGGTAAACACTTTAACCATTACGCTAACCTCCCACCTTGTGTCAGTTGTGGAAATATGGAAACTGCTTGGGTGGAACATTGATGCAATCTATATTATACTCTGTGAATTGCATGCTATCTGCCAGCTGGAATGGAGTCCTTTATAGTTGATGTACCATTATCCCTATCTCTTGGGTGGGGCATTGATGGCAATGTGGGTGCAGCTGAAGGCAGAGTACTTTTGGGAGCTGGCCTCTAATACCGACATCCAGTGTGGCGGTGGTGATTCTCTCCTCTGAGGTTCATGGAAACCACATGTGCTGTTCTGTTTGCTGTAGCATGGCAGTAAGAAACTGGTGTAGTATCCATGAAGCAGATGTGTGGCATTCATACATAGTGTTGCCAGTTGGTGCTACATATACTTTGGTTGGTGTCCACAAGAATCATCATTCTGCTTACCCTGTGAACCTGCATGTGTGGGAAACAAATGTGTAATGACTCCAGTATGGTGTCCCTGTCTGTATGGTACCAGCTTCTATTACTGTTTCATGGAGGGGGTGGAATGTTTGGTACAGGCAGATCCTCGGGTGGCACAGAAGGCAGTGACATCCAGCTTTATGGCATCTGGCTAAGAGGATGGCCTCCAACGTGTACATTTTGGCTAGTCATGGTATCACTCTAACATTGTTGCTCAGACACTTGTCTCTGTTCTCCAGAATTTTACTAAGTGCTCCTATGCTGGCAGTCATAGCTCATTGCACAGTTTTTATATTTTTCTGAACCACTCTGTCATATTGTTTTTGATCATTTGCATTCATTACTGGCTTTATTATCTATTATTACTTATTTTCATCTCATTCTATGGTCAGTTGTAGATGGTTAACTGGTGATACAGAACACCTGTAGGGATGCGCCAAAAAGGACGGTGCCTATCCCCATTGCGGTGGTGATGTGGGGTCAGAAAATGCTGAGCATATGCATATGTGGTGGGCATTTAGGGAGGTAATGCTACTATGGAAAGTTGCAAGCGAATTATCGAGTAAATTACTAGGAAAGAAAATACCAAGTGGGAATGATTCATGCCTCTTTGGAGTTTGTAAAGGAGGACATGGAATGAAGATTGCTAGAGGAAGTGAGAAGAATGATAGCAAAGGCATGGAAAGGAAATCATATGGAAGGTATACATAAGGGGGAGGAGCAAGGATCTGGGTGTGGAAATTATGGAGGGAACTTGCTTAGTAGCTGGCAATAAGATACAAAGGGGTGTCAGTAGTGGGAAGACTGAAAAAGGAATGCAACAAGAATGAGTGAAACAATGGAAGAAATGTTAGTTGTAATGATAGGAATAAGTAGAAGCACAGAGATAGCCAGAGGTGTGAGGTACAGTGTACCCGAGTAGTGGTAACTTACTGAAAATTGAGGAGTTGGAGACAAGTTGTATTTTAAATATTGGATCTTGTCATGAAATGTGTAAGGGAGAAACTCTGGGGAAGAAATGCCCAGATTATGAGGTGAGGGGTTATTGATTATGCTTGCGGTATGAATGAATAGACAAGCAAATAAATGCTGTCTATTGAATTAGGTTATAAATTGTGTATTGCTGTTATTTGTACCGTGGCAAATATATTGTATAATATAGTAAACAAATGCTTATATTAAATGTGAAAATGTCTAAATAAAACAGTATTATTGACAAAACATATATGGCAGTCTTCATCTTCTTTCGGCTTTTCCCGGTTATGGGTCGCCGCAGCAGATCACCTGTCCACTCATGATTGGCAGTGGAATTTCATGGTGTCGAGTTGCCAGCCTGGCACCCAACCTTCCACAGAAGGCGCACACATGCATGCACTCACGCCTAAGGCATAGCGTGGTAGCCAGAGTATTTCATATCCTTGTGTGAGTGCACTAACACTGTCTGTAAGTCACCCCCTCCTGTGTGCTCCTACTCATTATTCAGTTTTGCCTTGTGCATTCAACTACCTTTTTTTTTAATCATAACCAAAATGTCCTTTGTTGAAAGATATTTGTATGGTGGTCATTATGCAGTGCTCTTGAGTTGATGTGTAGTCTACTGTATGCCACCTTCTTTCTTATCGTTGCTTAAGACTATTTAAATGTTATAAGTTTGTCTGTCCTAGTCATTGCTTATTATTTTCTTTCACTCACAAACAAATTTTATATTCCATAAAGTGTGCCATCTCATATGTACATGGGTGTGTGTGTGTGTGTGAGAGAGAGAAAGAGCAGTTTAACATTTCAGGATAAGTGGTTTTTGATATAGCTAGAAAGGATTATTCAATACTGTTTTAAGACTAGATTTGTTTATTTCTGCATGGGCATATTAACTGTATCTTATTTTGTTTCTTTTGCAGATGGATCCTGCAAGTGTACCACTTCTTTCTTGGCATTTTGTTGCCATACAAAATTCAGTCAATCCAATGCTGGCTTTCTGCAGGGGTGATGTTGTACATTTTCTTCTTGTGAGTATGCATCATGCACAGGATCTTATTTTAAAACTACTGTCTAAATTGTCAGGTTTGTCATAATGTTTTGGGTATAAACACTTTAGCAGTTAACTGTTGATTTCCAAGTGCGGCATTAGGAATGTCTTTTAATCAAGCATACCAGTTTGTTTAAATCTGTTTTGCAACCTTGCAATTTCCTGGTAATTATGAACATGTTAGATAAAAGTTTGTGAAATATACTATGTAGACTGTTGTGATACATATCTCTTTACATGCTGTCCTTTGTGGATATTAGGACTTTCTGTACCTGATGGTGCACAGAAGAAAACATACTGGAATATTTAGTAGTGGTTTTCCATTTCTCCTGTGGGTCCCACTCTTCATTTCATTTTATTCATAAGTTCAGATTGGCTATGCACAATACACTACCTTTATCACAAAATGTTTCTTCGGTGGTGATCATAGTACTGGCTAAATTTCCATGGGTTCCCAAAGTTTTGTTGCTGCTAAGTGATGGCACATTCTTTTAATGTTTGCAGCAGTAGCTCGTGTTGCCTTCTAATCTCCTCAGAATTCCTCATTTTTGCAAATTGGTATCTATCTTAGGCACCTGTTTGACTTGTTATTCAGTTGTTCTGTGGCAAGGGCACTTGTGTTTCCTGCTTCTACTCATTGCAAACTTATGGAGGGCATGATTCTAGCCTAACAGCAGCTAGAAAATCTGCTTGTTTAATACTGAATAGCAGGCGGCTGATCTTTTCCACTGAGGTCTTCTAAGCCAGGAAACCACTTGCTTCCTGAGAGCCTTTCCCCAAAACCCTCCAGCGAAAGTATATAGCATTAGATTTATAATATCTGAGAAGTTATGGGAGTTAGAAGAAAATGTAAAATATTTTAGCTCTTTGGTAGACAATGGATTATGCACCAGTTTCAGTATCAAAGGTCTGTCTTTAGGTGCTGATTTTATACTGCAGTCTTATGAAAGGAAACCTGCATTTTGTTTGACAAAAAATACTCCTGTTCTTGCCAAACAAATGGTTATATCTGTGTAAGTGTACAAGATAGAATGAAGATGTCAGTGAAAAAATTGTTCGTGTTCCACCAGTTTTCCAGTTATTCTTGCCAAGAGGGGATAGCATACTGCTGTTTTGTGATATTGCTGAACCTATGCAAATTATACATTTTATAAAACAATATTAATCTGCAAAACCATTTTTGCTAGATAACTAGAATCATTGGCAGCATTGTGTCTCTTAATGTTGTGTATAAAATGGCACCATTTGTTCAACTGTAGGTCACACAGCATTTATGAAATTAATGCAGTTATGAAAATATAGGTGATAATCATAACTACTATACCAAAGAGCCTTTATGTCAAAGAATGTCTTCATGTTACCCACCATGTTTTAAGGTCACTTTTTACTAAAACTCGCTGCTTGAATCTACCACCCACAGCAAGACAGTATTGCACTCTATTTTTACATTATTAAATAAAAGATGGACATGTCATATTTTTCATAAGTTTTGTAAACACCCGTTAACTCCAGCTCTGCACATTACGTGCTGACCAGTTCTCTGTGATGCATAGCAGATCATGTAAGCTTGTAGATGCCACTTTGCAGACTTTGTTTTGTGTGTGTTCATTTACCAGGAATTAAGCAATTACACTTTGAAAACTGTGATGAGTACCCCCATTTCAGGAGTACAGTTTTGCCTCCTGTAAATACAAATATACGCTTGCAGAATTCATAAGAAGTCGGCTTTCTTGATGGAATATACTTCCCTTCTGTAGAATTTGAATCTCATAATTGTCTGGGTTTGTTCTACTCATATTTGAACCTGCTGGTTCAGATGGATTGAATTTGTCTTTTTTTTTTTTAAACAGTAAAAATCTTTGCTGATGTCATATGTGATAATTAAATAGTCATACATTTATATAAATGAAAATAAACAATACTGACATAATTTTAGTTGCAAACGTTATACATCACTTATCTATCTAGTCATTGTCAGTCAAGCATTGCATAGATATGCTTTGTATTTCACTGTTGCAGTCGTCACATTTGGGTTATCCCTGCCAGGGTAGCCCTCAGCCGGCCCGAATACCATAGACTTAGTATTTCTGCGTCAGTTGCTGTCGATTGAGGACTGATGTCAGGTCATCAGTGGCATAAAGGAAGGCATCCGATGCCATTAAATCAGTGTAGCCCGAACCAGAAGAAGTTTGCACGAGTGCCAGACGGCCGCTACCTGAGTTCTGAATTGAAGTTGAAGTCTTTGAAAGCTGACTACCCCATTGGAGATCCTTTTTTCTTGCACTAACTGATGTCAGAAAAAGTTAATTGTCTCGCCTGTGGAAAGCAAATACCACACCGGGACTTCCATTCTTACTGCGTCACTTGTCTAGGCCCAGACCACAATGTCCCTTGTTGTTGCTTCTGTGCTCCGTTTAATGCCAGAACTATCCATCGTTGGGCCCTTATTGTAGCTAGATATGTCCGTTTACAGTCCTCGAATTCCGATATGGCTTTGGTAAGCCATCTGACAGTGGATCTTCCAAAAAAACGTAAAGATAAAGACAGAGGCAGACCGCACAGGACCAAACCTTCCAACGATGCTTCTGTTAAGCTGGTCATAGGTCCTCCGGAACTCAGTGAGGTGCTTTTACAGCCCCTGATGCCTGTTTCAGTTATTTCGCAGGCTGCTACCGAGACCCTTTCAGGGTCTGGTATGCCGCAGAACTCTTCTTCGTCTAAGAATCCTGCGGTCGTCTCTACCTTGGATGGGTCCGGAGCCACTGTGCAGGCACCGGCTTCCGAGGAAGTCCTTCGCAACACCGAATCCCGACATAAACCGATGTCTTCTTTCATGACTACCGTTCTTTTTGAAAACAACAGAGTTCTTCAGGCCACACCCAAAAAACCGACTACCCATTCTCAGGCGCCTGCTCCCTTGCCTCAGTCTCAAATGCTTAAAATGGCAGAAGATCTTATCATGCTGATTAGGGGCCAGTCCACTCCCACAAAAAGGAAAAAGAGATCTGTCTCCAGTAGTTTTGTCTGAACAAGACTCAGATGAATCTGATGCATCTTACTATGAAGACATGCAACCACTCTCCACTTATGAGGCGGCGCAGTGGTGCAGCGGTTAATGCTGTCGCCTCACAGCAAGAGGTTCTCTGGTTTGATTCTTGGCTGGGGTGCCTTCTGTGTGGAGTTTGCATGTTCTCCCTGCGTTCGCGTGGGTTTCCTCCGGGTACTCCGGTTTCCTCCCACATTCTAAAGACATGCTTCTGGAGCATTTCTCCCCGGGCCTCCGCTGAAAACAGGATCTGTGGAACCTAGTCGGACTTTCCCGGTCAACAAATGTTAAAATAAAAAAATAAATAAAAAAAAATGAGCATTCTGATGCAGAGGAATCTGTTCCTTCAGCCTCTCCCCCCAGAGGATTTTTCCTTTGGGGAAACCATCCATACCTTAAGGGAGAATTTCCAATGGGAAGGTCAAGACTTCCCACAGTCTAAAAAGAGACTCCGAGAGTTCTTGGACCATCCACAACACAGGCCCTTAGCCATCCCTCCAGTCCTAGATGTGGTGGATGATGTATTCCTTGAATCCAGATTGACTCTGGATGCCCTCCCTCCTGCTCCCAGAAAACCAGACAGGTACTACAGAGTCCCTGACTCACAGAAATATATTTTTAAAAATCCTAAATCTGACTTTGAGGTCATTACTCAAGGGCCTAAAGGGATTAAAGCGACCTCAGCTAAGAATCCCACCCCCCCAGAGAGGGATTTTCAAGCACTTGACAGATGGAGTAAAAAAGTATACACCTCAGCTACTCTTGCTATCAGGGCACTAAATTGTCAGTTCCATATGCTCAGATATCAGCATCTTATCTCGGAACTCCTTAAACAAAAAATGTCCTCCTTTCCTGCATGGGCAGAATCAAAAGATTTACAGGACGTAATGCATTCTGCTGGTCAGGTAACTAAAGACACTTTGCACTGTGCTTTTGATGCCCTTGAAGCTTCTTGCAGGGCAGCAGTCACCGGATCTGTCATTAGAAGACATGCTTGGCTTAATGAACAACTCCTGCCAGACCATGTCAAATCAAAATTGTTGGATGCACCCTTGCACAAAGATAACTTGTTTGGCACTAAAGCAGAAGAGGTCTTAAAAAAGATGGAAGAAAAAGCAAAATCTATGCAGACTAAGATTTCTTACAGGTCAAGCCAAGGCTTCTACTCCAGAATTTTCTGGTGCCCAGAAAAGAGGGCACACGGTGCCCCATCCTCGATCTTTCCATTCTAAACACCTTTCTGGTGATCCCAAAATTCAAAATGCTCACCCTCCAACAGCTGCTACCCATGCTCTTCAAGGACACCTGGCGAGCTACCCTGGACCTGAAAGAGGCCTACCTCTACATTCCTATCAAGGAGTCCTGCAGAAAACATTTCCGCTTCAGGGCAGGTTCTCAACACTTTCAATTCTCTGTGCTTCCCTTTGGCTTATCTACTGCTTCCAGAGTTTTCACAAAATGCCTGGCTCCAGCCATTGCCTTTTGCAGACAAAGAAATATTCAAATTTACCCCTACTTAGAAAACTGCCTTATTCAGGCAGACAGCCAGGAAAAGCTGTTCAAAGGCCTGGCCTTTGTAAAGGACTTACTAACCTCCCTAGGATACACAATCAATGAAAAGAAATCCAAACAGGTACCCATCAAAAGGATAATCTTCCTGGGAGCAAGACTGGACACAGCATCCCAGATGGCATGCTTTACATCAGAGAAACAAATTTTCCTATAAGGTTACTTCTCTCAACTGGCCACCAGACCCCAGCTTTCTGCAAGGAAAATCCTGCAAGCCCTGGGGTTCATGGCCTCTTGCATACTTTTCATTCCATATGCCAGACTGCATATGAGGAAACTTCAGTGGTACCTAAAGACCCTTTGGTGTCAACACTTTCAGGATCTGGAAACTCTTCTGCCTATGCCTATGATTCCTTGCCTGAGGAAGGAATTTCTTTGGGCAACAGCATGCTCCCACAACAAGGGTCTGCCCTTTTCCCCACTCACCACAGCTGCATCAGACTATGCTTGGGGTGCTCATCTGGATGGCAGGTGCATACAGGGCCAATGGAACCCCCAGCAACTACCTCAGCACATCACTCTAAAAGAGATGATGGCTGTACAACAGACCTTAATAAGTTTCAAACACCTTCTTTCTCCAGGGGTTCAGCTGCTCAAGACAGACAACACCACTGTGATGTGGTACATCAACAAGCAGGGAGGGACTCACTCCTACCCGCTGTGCAGGCTGGCCATGACCCTTTGGTTCACAGCCTCTTCCATGCAAATACACCTGTTAGCTCAATACCTGCCAGGCTCTCTCAACTCCCAGGCAGACTTATTAAGCAGACAGCTCTTGGACCCACACAAATGGCAGCTCAACAGAAGTACCTTCTTCCTAATAACTCAGAAATGGGGAACCCCGGAGGTCGACCTCTTCGCCTCCCACACCAACCACCAGCTCAGCAAATTCTGCACCAGAGAACATCACTGCATGGCTTGGAAAGTGGATGCCCTGTCCTTTCCCTCGGTAAACCTCTCGGTCTATGCCTTTCCTCCCCTACCTCTCATTCCCAGGGTACTGCTCAAAATAAGGGAGAAAATCTAAGGACCATTCTCATAGCTACAGACTGGCCCAGACAGCACTAGTACCTCTTGCTGCAGTCTTTCCCCGCTGCCTCCATGGAATCTTCCTCAGATTCCAAACCTCCTAACCCAGAGGGAAGGGAAACTCATGCAGCCACATTTGCAAGCACTCAGTTTGGCAGCTTGGCTTATACCCTAGCCCCTGACCAATCTGCCATCCTCAGTGAACAGGTTCTGGATGTTATCTGAGAGGCCAGACACCCTAGCACCAGAAGGTCTTATGCAGATAAATGGAAAAGGTTGTGCACCTGGATCCAGGCTAATGGGACCAACCCGTCATAGCCCTCCATCCTTCTTATCCTGGATTACTTAGCTGACCTGCTACCCAGTGGTCTCTCATTCTTCTCTGTAAAAATCATGCATCTCCTATTTCTGCTCACTTTCCCACTGAGCAGCCTCTCTTTTCACACCCTCTGATTAAATAGTTCCTCAGAGGGGCTAGCAACTTGAGCCCCCCCCCCAGATGGGCATCAGCACCAGCTTGGGACCTTAACTTTGTCTTGGAAAAGCTCACCCTGCCCCCCTTCAAACCAGCTTCTTCTGCAGAGCTAAAATTTCTCTCCTGGAAGACAGCCTTCCTCCTGGCCATCATGTCTGCCAGAAGAGTCTATGAGCTGCAAGCACTCATGGCTGTGGAACCCTTTTTCGTCTTCCATGCAGACAGGGTATCTTTCAGAACTAATCCATCCTTCATGCCCAAGGTGGTGTCCAGTGTTGCTTTCAACCAATCCATTTATTTACCCACCTTCCTTCCTAACACCCAAAACAAGGGGGAAAGGATTCTGCACTTTCTAGATGTGCACAGACAGCTCAGTTACTATCTGGACAGGACTAAACCCTTCAGGAAGTCTGATCCAAGTGCTGGTTAGCTTTGCTTCAGGGGCAGAAGGCAAAGCCATCTCCAATCAAAACATTTCCAGATGGATAGCACACTGCAGGCAGTTCTGCTACAAACAGCATGGCAAGCCTCCCCCCAAGGGGGTCAGGACACACTCCACCAGAGCAGCCTTCATCTCTGCAGCTTTCCTCAGAGGAGTCCCCACCAGAAACATCCTGGAGTCTGCCACCTGGGCATCTGTTCATACTTTTACCAAGCATTACAACTTGCCTCTCTTCTCAAAATCCAGGGCAAGGTTGGCCTCTGCAATCTTGCAAGGCATGCTAGCCCAGCCCCTAGCTTCCTGGACTGCCTGCACCCATTTTCCTCAGCTTTGGGAATCTACCCAGATGTGATGACTGCAACAGTGAAACATGAAGAACATAGTACAGTTTTGTACACTTACCATAAATGTAGATGTCCGAGTGTATTCACTGTTGCATTCCTGGGTTCCCTCCTTCCATCCCCCTTTCTGTTTTTCCTTGTTGTTCCCTTTTCCTTACAAGGGACATCTTGGTATTTATTTTTCCATTGGTGGGGTTCTTCCACCAGAGCCTGGCCTCCTACTTTGGGGGCTCCTGACAAGTTAGGGCAAGAAAAACTGATGTAATGGCATCGGATGCCTTCCTTTATACCACTGATGACCTGACATCAGTTCTCAAGTGATGGCAACCGATGCAGAAATACTAAGTCTATGGTATTCGGGCCGGCCGAGGGTTCCCCTGGCAGGGATAACCCAAATGTGATGACTGCAACAGTGAATAAACTGAAACATCTACATTTATGGTAAGTGTACCCAACTGTACTTTTATTTGCATCCTGTCTTCTTTAAACCTTGTTCCTCCTTTGCATATATTGTTCCCACAGTTCCCATTTTATCCTGTGTAATTTGCTCCAATCCTTCTCTAAAGATCCTAATTCCAGTTGTTTTTTCTCAGTTACTATAGTCACTACTTCTAGTAAATTTGGTTTAGACTTCCATTTTCTAGTAAATGTTTTTTTGGCAGCCACCATAATTAGACTCGGCAAGACCTTACTCTGTCTAGGCAATTCCAGTTCTCTATCCTAGCTCAAAAAAGCATTTCCCGAGTTACACCAATTTGCTCACCCAGTATCTCTGACAGAGCAGTCTGCAGGGAAACTTTAGTCTGCCAAATGATTGCACTCCCAGAAAATGTTTTCCCACTTACCTATTTCTTCCCCATCACACCTCCAACATTTGCCATCTCCATGAGGAAAACTTCTTTGAAGTCTACTTGGTGTGTAAAATAGCTGTGTAAACCCTTCCAAGCAAAGAGCCTAAATATTCTAAACATCGTTGCATATTTGGGAGATATCCATATATCCCCCATTGTTTCTTTGTGAGTTGCTTATCCAGTCTCTCTTCCCAATCTTTTCTAACCTCCTCTGATTGATTCTTATAGTTATCATGCAATATTTGTTATGCTGTACTAATTATTCATTTTTTAACAGCAGCGTCTGTTCTAGATTCTACTAGAAACTCTACCCATTGCTGGTCTTTCACTTAAGATCCCCCTATTTCTTTCTGTTTGCCTATACTCTGATATCAATCCTTGATAGGGAAGACTATCTCCATCCTGCGGTCCAAATCAGTTCTTGGCTTCTTCCCATTCTTTTACCTTTCCCTCTCTAATTGTTTGTTCCAAGTACCTTGGTTCCTTTACCAATTTACTTCAATAAATTCCAGCCCCCTCTTGCCTGCTGTCTGTATCCCTAATTGCAGTCATCCCTATCAGCAGAATTTCCTTTCCCTGTTCCTGTGTTGGCTTTGTTCTAGGAGTACTTTCTAAGTATAATAATCTGCATGGTTATTGTTATTCTCCTTAAGGATCGGCATCCAAAATTCTAGTCTCAAATTGTTTCTTGAGCGCCCCCCCCCCCCATTTCATCATTCCTTTCCACTTTAAATTATAAGTTTCTGCTAGTGCTATGTATAGCAGCTTTAACTGTGTAGCTCTGAAATAACCCTTCAAATTGGGTAGTCCCAAACCACATTGTTCAGTTGGAAGCATCACCTTATCCTACTTGATTCTTACGGTCTTCCTCTCCCAGATAAAATCCTTTAGCTCTTTTATTAATTGCTATCCACACCTTCTCTGGTTGATAAAAATATGCCTGACCTGTGAATAAAACTAAATGGACTAAAAACATTTAACTGCTTGTATCTTATTATCCATATCCATATAACAGAGCTTCCGATTTTTCATTTTTTTGTATTATCTTTTCTGTAGTCTCTTCCCACATATCCTTAGCTGCCACAGCAGATTCCTTTTTATTCCATACTCTTAAGTACTTCATTTTGTCATGCCCCCATAAATATGGCTATTGTTAAACCAATTTGTGTGTGGGTACATAATGAAGCTGTGACACCCATCACTGCTACCAGTATGTGATGGGTACCAATATGTGTCGTCCCCATGCTGAGCCAGTAGTCAAGGAACCAGAATCCTCACCACTGACACTGGAGAGGGATGTGCACTTGGAATACAAATGGATTCACAGTATTTCCAGATACAAACCTCTCTGTATCAAGTGAAATTTCTCTTAAGAGCACACAGGAAACACACTCAGCCTGAGGTCTGGATGTCTGTATCTGCCTCCATCCAGATCCCCAGTAAGACTCCCCACTGGTGCAGCTGTAGGATTAGGTCCTCAGCTGAATGTCCAAACCAAGACCTACAACACCCTCTCTGAAAACCCAGTGCTTTGTGTCCCTGCAGCTGGCACACACACACACACACACACACACACACACACACACACACACACACACACACACACACACACACACACCTGCGAAAGGCTGTTGCAGATGTACCTGCTGTGCCCCCCTTCTGCCCAGTGTATAAGGTAGTTATCACTGCCACCATACACTTCACAGTCAGCTACTCTAAGGCCCTAAACAAAGCGTGTCCAATTATACTGTGTAATATTAATATTAATACAAATGGTTGTAGTTCACGAAGACAGCTAGGCCGTCTGCAGTGGCCCAGACAGTGTTATCAAAAAAATGCAAGTACTCTCAAAGGTTAGATGCTTTTTACGAGAACCGGCCACAGTAAATGTTTTAAATATATTTAGTAATAAATAATAAAAGAACATGAAAGTACTGAATATATATTCACAGTAAACCACAGAGTTCAGATCACAGGAAATATTGAAAAGAACATTGAAGAACAGGCTCAGACATATAAAGAAAAACAATATCTAAACTAAACTTCACTATATTCCTTACTGAATTCAAAAGAATTTACTGTTCCCTGCAAAATACAATATCCAAGATGACTTGCATAATGACTTCATCTGGTCATCTGACTCCAGGTTTCCACAATATCTCCTTTTTGAAGTTTGAGACAGGACTGCTGCAATACACATTTAGAGCTTTTATGGCAGAACCATTTACAACACTTCCCCCCCTTTATAAAAGCTAACTGATAATGGCTGCTCCCAGACCTACTGTCTCCAGTCCTACTCAGCACTGTGAGATGCTGTTCAGTGATTTAACAGCTCATTTACATTTCCCTTATTTTTCTTAAAATAAGCCAGCTGGTTAATGATTGCAGTTTCAGTGTCCTCCATTAAAACATATACATTCAATTTAGATACATAATACATGTACATTTCTCTTCTTTGCAGCAGTGTGCACAGTTGATGCATAGTTAACAGAAGCAAAGCTCACAAATATATTTTCAGCCCAAGCATCTGTACAAATCAGTTTGATGTACAACGGGCATATAATTATTTACAAATTTCCAGCTAGCTATGCTGGCACAAGTCACACATCCACTGCCCTACTTCTCCCTGGCATGCCTGGCAGTACCCCCTATCATCACAGAAGGCGAAACAAAGGCAATAACTGTAAATTAGTTTTATATCCCAAAAAAGATTTCAAACTGCCACAAAATGTTCCACAACACTGAAATGTCCTTTTCTGGTGTTATCAGCTTTTCTTGACTACCATAGCAGTTATATCCTTGAATTTCAGAGTCTCTTATTTTCTTTACCAGTGGTTCTAAATATAGCGCAAATAACAAAGAGGAAGGAGGACACCCCTGCCTCGTTCTTCTGCTCAAGCAGAAATGATCACCTCTAATCTCTCATATGTCCTCCTAATCAGCCTTATAATTTTATCAGGGAATGCAAATGCTTCCATTGCCCTGCTCATAAACTCCCAGCTTACTCTGTCAAATACTTTCTCTGCATCAAGACCTACCAACAACAGTGGTATTTTCTTACATTCAACTTCCCTTAGGGTCATCAATGTTTTGTTAATGTAGTCAAATGTTTGCCTCCACTCCACACAAGCAAATTGAGCCATGTCTATCAATTTTGGCGATTTAGGAATGGAATGGGCCTGTATGAAGCTGAATCTGATGGTTCTTTACCCTCTTTAGGTAATACAGCCACTGCTTTCTTCTGGGAAGTTGGTGCTTCTCCTACTCTTAAAATAGTATTAAACAAAACCTTCCAGATATTTATCTGTTGTTTCCCTCCTATCTCCCAAACATCTGCAGGAATACCATCTATTCTTGGTGACTTTTATGTTGATTGGTTATACATCACCATTTGTATGACATCTCCTCCTATCCTAACTATTAGTAATTTGAGTCTCATTTATCTCTAGCCTTGGCATATTTAATTCTTCTGTAAACATTTCCATTTGTACCTTTTCTTGATCTCCATATTTCTCTGCTTTTGTATTGCCTCCTCGCATCATAAAATAATTTTGTCCCTACAGGAAAGAATAATCTGATGACAGCTGGTTACAGCAGTTTGAATCTTACTCCTGATTCTAGGCATTCCCTAATTAGTGGAATACATTTACTCCTCTTCTGCCTATTGTACATTGAGTAATCATTTTCCACAAGCACTGTAATGTCTCCCACTTTTAGTAATTTGTCCTTCTGCCACAGTTTTGTCAGAATGAACTCTTCCTGCTGGTAAGATTGCATCTTTACTATTAAAAGTCTAGGTTGCTTTAAAACACTCAATGCACCCTTTCAATTAACAACTCCTACTGTGGAATACCAGTCAATTTGCTTATTTGTGCTGTCATGACATTAATACTGTATGTTTCTTCTAGCTTCTCTGGTACAACAGAAAATTGCAGGTTTTCCCACCATGCTTTGTATCGTCTAATTCCATTATTTTTTAAAACATCTCTTCTTGTTGAGCAGTCTCATATTCAGCCAGCTTTATTTCGACCTCCAATTTTTGCAGTTTTATCACCTCCCCTGAATATCTGTTTAAAGCTTCTTTCAATTTATCCAGCCTTTTGTTGAGTTGATATATACTCCATCAGTGTTCCATTTATTTTAATCAACTCTGAGCACATTTGACTTATTTTTTTCCTGTAGGTCACTGGAAATCATGTTTTACACCAACGCTGGAGCTTGCACTGTTTTTTGCTGAACAGAAGCAGAGTTCTTCCCAGTCACTGTTTTTCCTCCCCTTTTGTGGTTGATTTTCTTTCAGGTTCTCAGAATTTCATTTTTGCTGGCATCCAGGCTGTGCACTTACTAGGTAGTTACTGAAATTTACCCCCAAAATGAGTTCACTGGGTCTCTCTTCTAAGTTTGTTTTCACACTGGGAGAGCTGAAATTAAGCTGTTACTCAATGTGCAGCAATCTTGAAAGTTTGGATTGAATTTTTCTTTGATAATTAACTTTAATTATTGACTTAGTTTTTGGTGTCATAAGAAGGGGATACAATATTTTTTTGCCCGGTAGGATATGGTTGACAGATCACACTGCTTTGCCAGAGAGAGTCTGGAGCTGTACCCTCTATGCTTTTATATATTGGGTAAAATCTTGCCCACTCAATAGTTTTGATTTTGTTCAGGCAGTTCTAACCTGTTAAATCTTCCAACATAGCAAAACCAGCCCAGGTATTATTGCTCAATGCCAGGTATCTAAACAGATTCCACTCGCTGCAAACAATGCTCACAATGGAGAAAGCAGGATGTCTGTGCAGTTACAAATAGATGGTGTAAAGCCAAGGAGAGCACTTCACAAGAGCAGGGCTAAATTTCTTCCACACAATTAGACCAACTACAACACAGAAAGGGACAAAAGGTGGAAGTATCACAATTTACATCACAAAAAAATACCTCGACACATCCAATTTACTGTAGCAAAGTCCCATATCAAATCATGTAGCTCCCCCTGTATGATCCAGAACACATACTTAAATGTGCTGGAGACTCTCCCCATACAACCCAACACAATATTTACTGGCAAGCTTAACTACACCACTGTAAACTGGGAGTCATACATAACCCCAAACATTCTAGACCAGAGATTGCTGGACTTAGTAAACACAAACATCATGGACTGTCTAGTCAATACACCCACTAGGGATGCTAACATCCTTGACCTGTTCACACAAACATGGAAAAACATTGCATGACCCCACAGAGACATGGGGAAATATTGCATGATCCCAGAGTAGTGTCTTCAGTAGTCAGATTGGACCATGAAGCTGTCTCATTTGAAATAAAATGAAACTTGAGACCCCAGCTAACCCTGGAACTTATAAGAATTATTCTAAGGTAGAAGTCCTACTATTAAGTCACACCCTGGGAGTTTTTTAACCCCCTCCAAACGTTAAACACCTTTATCTGTTTAGAATCGTTCTTGGAAACCCTGTACAGTCTTGTCAATGACTGCATAGAGACGGCTGTACTTTCCTGGAATAAGCACAAGACAAACTCACAAAACAACCTACCCTGGTAGAATCTCAACATCAATTGGTTGCATAATAAAATGAAGACAGTCATGGTAAAAACTGGGAAGTGCAATGCACTGCAAGGTAAACATTCCCTCATCAAGCTAAACAAGCAGCTTTGGGGCTAATCAAAGTCTAAGTTTTTGGATGTAGAGGTAGATGTATCCAAGGGATATCTACATACTAAGATACTTAGAAAATTTGAAGATCAAGTTAATTACCTTAAGGCTACCAGCTGCCACCCCCTGCCTACTATAGAAGTGCTTCCTATTGGTGAGTTTACTAGACTACAGAGATTATGTAATGACACAGAAGAATTAAAACAGGAAATTCAAAAAATGTATAGTATGTTCTATTCTAGAGGTTACAACCAGCAAATAATAGATAATACTATAAAACTAATCAATATACAGGACTATAGAAGAGAGAAAGAAATAATAAGTTATGATAGTAATAGGAGACAAAATAATTTAGAAATTTATTTCATCACATTATATAGTATTTTTAGTGATAAGGTGATTGCTATGGTGAAATATTATTGGAATTTTTAAAAAAAAAATCTGAGGAAGCAAGAGATTGGTTACCAGATAACTTAAAATTCTCCTATAAAGTAGGTAGAAGTTTTAAAAGTTTTTTAATTAAAGTTGGGTTAGTTAAACCAGAACTTAAATTTGATGATACACCAAAAACAGTTGGTACTGAAATCTGTGGTAAATGTAAAGCGTGGTAAGCATATAGTTGCAGGGTTTGATAATATAAATGGGAGAAAATTTGATAGTAAAGCAAATTTTAGATGTGATACAGAGGGCATAGTATATGCACTTAAATGCCCCTGTAATAAGTTTTATGTTTTATGTTGGGGAAACAAAAAGGCCTTTTAAAGTTAGATTGCTTGAACATATCAGAGACACTGAAAATGTCAAAATTTCCAGCTCAGTAGCAGAATATTTTTATTATGCACATCAGAGTCAGTCTCAGGGGTTATTAGGTACAATATTAGAGAAAGTTGTAGATAATTATCTGTATAAAAATATTAAAAATGTTTTACTGTATAAATAAGCAGTTTATATTTTAATATTTGATACTTTGGCACCACAAGGAATGAATGTAGATTTAATTGGAGAGTTTTGCTTTAAATAATTTTGTATGTAATTAGATGAGATTATTGGATAATTGGTCTAATGAATGTATTATAAATATGGAGAGTGAAGTTTGTTCAGTATTCTCCTGTGAAGGCATCAGCCGAGATGTCAGAGGAACAATAAACACTGTTTTGCTTCATTTTGGGTCACCAGCTCGTGGTTTTTATTTTTATATCAAAAAACAACCTACCCTGGTAGAATCTCAACATCAATAGGTTGCATAATAAAATGAAGACAATCATGGTAAAAACTGGGAAGTGCAATACACTGCAAGGTAAACACTCCCTCATCAAGCTAAACAAGCAGCTTTGGGGCTAATAAAGTCTGCCAAAGCTAGGCCTAAGACAATCACAAGGCGTTTTTTAGCTCTGTCCACAACCTCTGAAGTAGTGCACAACAATGTTCCTAATTAATTGAAAATGGAGCCACCCATCCTGAGCCAGAAGATATAGCAAATTTACTGTCCAATAAACTTAGCTCAAATTTTAACCCCTCCTCCCCCAGTACATCTCAGGAATTACCCTGACCCATAACATCCCTATCTGTCACTTGGGAACAGGTCCTCATTGCACTCTCCAAGGACAAGAACAGTGTATCTGTGAGCCCCACTAATATCCCAGGATGCCTCCTTAATAGCATGAAGGACCACTAGAATCACTATATTTTAACCGTTGCCTCCAGACATTCCTCGTTCCAAGTGAATTGAGGACTGCAACTGTCATCCCTCTTCACAAGGGTGGTCCATCTACTGAGTGACCCGAGTAACTAAAAATCTGTCGCTCGTCGAGTTAGGATAAAATAGATGAGCCTTCGTGGGTTCTGTTCAAGCAACTTTGTAATGTAGTTACACGTCAGGATTGAGGCTTAATAACTTTAACTTAGATAAACTTATAAACAAACTAGCTATTACACTCATACATGCTCACTCTGTGGCTGCACTCTCAAAATGGCATTGAAGCTAGCATGTGCTTGCTATTTATATGCACATGCTAACCTTGAAATGCTTCTTAAAGGTACAAGACACACACAGTAGTCTACAAAACTCGTAAATCTTACTCCTATGCAAAGCCAAAGAAAGAATTTGTTTGACAATAACATAGGAAACCTTCAGGCACTGAATCTAATATAGTTTATCATCAAGGGCAGTTCAAGCCTACTCAGCCTGGTGTACGTATTCAAGAAAGTCAACAAAGCAGTGGATGATGGTGGAATAGGTACATACTGCCTACCTTGATCTGGCCAAAGCAATGTCACCTACTGGATAGCCAGATGGCTCACAGACTGGACCCAACAAGTTAGGATGGGTAAGTCTACCTCCGCAAAGAGGCCAGTCATTAATGGAGTATCTCAAAGCTTGGTGCTGTAGCCTCTCCTTTTTTGGCAGCTACCTCTGTGAAGTCAAGGCCAATGTCAGAGGTCCCTGGCTGACCAAGTCTGCAGACTATTGCAAGCTAGGTGCAGTCATGTAATCCCCCCTTCCCCCCCCCCCCGACAGGCATACCCTCCAAGAAGGCTTGACACAGACTAATGACTGCTGCCAGAGCCACAGTATAAAACTAAGTGGCAGGAAAAGCATAATAGCATCTTTTGTGAAGATGGACACCCCTAGAAACTACCACATTGGTAATACACCCCTAAGAGTAGACCCAGTGTTTAGGGATTTGGAAATGCATGTAGACAGTAAGTTGGTCTTTGACCATTGTGTGTCTAGGGTATTAAGGGAATCGTTCTATGTTGTGCAACTTGTAAGCAAGGGTATGGCATCTAGGCCCAAGGATGTCATTGTTCTGCTGTACTCGTGCCATCATAGATTAGTCATTTAGCACAGTGCCCCTCTTCATTATGCACCTGACCAGGCATATGCAACAACTGAAGCATCCACAGAGGTTCTTCACAAAAATAGTATAAGGTGTAAATAGCATGTCCTTTCTGGATGACCTCAAAGCCGTATTCCTGCACTCAGTCTCCTACAGATGGTGAGAGGTAATCTATACATAGCCCAGAAAGAATCCTGTCACACTGCTTTTATGGACCTAGTACACATCCACAAAACAAATACCGGAATTACCTGATCTGGGGACCTAAACCTCTTCTTCAGCATGAATAGGACATGTTGGAGGGACAGGTATGTCTCTGAGACTCCCTTTTCTCTGGAAGAGAGTTTTCATTCATGTGAACCAGAGTTCTTCCTTAACTCAATTTAAGTATGACTTGGACCATTGGACAAGGAATTGGAAATTTACCCCTGGTATGGCACCTGTGTCTATAGTAGACAGAGACCGCCTGTAAATGCTTGCCCACTCCTATCCAAGCTTACATATACCCCTTAAAATAACCTAAAGGTACCAAAACTTGTCAGATACATTTGGGAAGCACAGGTTGACTTAAAAAGGCCCCATGGGGCATTAGCCTAGTAATTACCTGTGAGCTTATAAGAAAATGTTTTCTTGTAACTACCATTTCTCTTGGCAGGAACTCTGACATATGAAGGCTTTTGTGTGTAGAAATTTGTACCTTTAACTAGGATCAGGCGTCCCTCTGTGGAGAAAGTACATTTCCTCCCAAGTAGTTTCTGAACCAGTCACATCATCATACTATTTCCTCTGCTGAAAACCAGTCCCTTTTACACCCTGTTGAGCACAGTATGCATGGGTGTTACCTGTAGCAGCAAGTACATTTTTTAAATTTATTTTTTTAATCTATTAAGCATGACTTAAAAAAAGATATAGGTACATATACAGTAATAAAAAAGAAACCACACAGTAATAACATTTTCTTTATTTTCATGTATTATGCATTTCAGCAATTTTCATTCAGTCCATCTTTACATAAACTGTTCAATTTCTGCCTTCTCTTAAATTTCAGTCCTTGTCCAAAACACTTCTGCATGTATTGCTTCCATAAATTCTATTTATCTCTACGTAATTTGCTCCTTCCCTTTTCTAAAGATTCCATTTCCACTTATTTTTTTACTTCCTTTATAATAGTCAGTACTTCATTTACAGTTGGTTTATATTTCCATTTATTAGTAATTGCTTTTTTGCAGCCAGTAGCATTAAACTTTTTAAGGCCTTACTATGTGTCAGCAATTCAGATCCTATGTCTTTGAACCCAGAACTATTTGCTTTCCCTTTATTTCCACCGAAATATTCTGTGGGGAAATTTCAAAATCTGCTAACTCGTTACATTCCCACAAGCATGTTCCCAGTTACCCTCTCTTTTTCCAATCACACCTTTAGCAGTTGAGGGGACCAACGTTCAAGACCCACATTTATTGGATCCGGGGTCCTTCCCTACTCAGGGGCAGTAAGCCTTTGAGGCTCTGAAGAAAGCCATGGCTTGTTAAGCCGCACAGAGCGTGCCCTCTTCTGTGCATCTTCAGACTCCCCATATTACAGCCAGTATGTCCCCGTCTAAATCGCACCATTCACAAAGACAAGTGAGTCTGTAGGCATAAGGATACTCCTAGGGGTCCCCCTGCCTCTTCCAACACCTCCCTGGAATGTCCCACCAAGGAAGTCCCTAGGAAGAGGGCTTGCAAGAGGAAGCATTTGGATTCCCCAGAGGAGTCCGCCACGTCTGACTCCAACCTTGATGAAGGAGAGGGATCCCCACGGTTACCTCCAAATGATGCTTCCTTTGGGGGGACATCCAGAAAATTTTAAAACAGAGAAGTGGCTGGCAGTCCAACAATCCTTCTCCCGAGAAGTCTGTGTACCTGAAGGCCTTTGGATCTCACCCTACTACCTCTTGGGTGACTCCACAAACCGATGAATCTATCTAACCGATTTCGGGACAGGCATGGGAGACCCCAGGCTCCATCAAACCTACCCCATGGAGACCAAACAACTTTATCTCAGACCCTGAAACCAAGAAATTTTGGACCAAAGTTTTACAGTAGATGTCATGGTCATGGCAGCAGTGACCAAAAAAGACTTTCTGAGGAGAGTTCTACTATCCATCCTCTTAATAAAGGTTCTCGAACAATGTAGAGATGTGGGAAACATGTCTTTTCATCAGTGACCTTTGCCTTTTGGTCACTGAATTATTTATCCCATTTCACAAGATTGCAGAAGGATCTGATGAAGGAGCTTTCGGATACCCTTGAAGGAGCTGTAGCTGAAGGGGCACAGGATAAATTATTCTCTCAACTTGCTACCCTGCATTAAGTAGCCAACTCTTCCATGTTATTCATTTCATGTGCAGCCAAAGGAACGAGTAGAGCAGCAGGTTTTGGCATCTCTATGGGGAAGCATGCCTGGACTTTGCAGAGTCTTTCAAGTCTTTGTTTGTCAGTGCACCATTTGAAGACACATCCCTGTTTGGTTCCAAGGTTAAAGAAACACTGTCCAGGTGTTAAAGGAAGGTAAGACCCTTTCTGCCATGGGCATGCATTTTTTCATCCCTCAGAGACCTTATCCTAAAGGTCAAAGAGGTGGAGGGAAGATGTAGTTCAAAAAATAGTAAGGGTCATACCAGAAAATGTGGAGAAAGTTGCCCCAGAGGCAGAGGGGGGAGCAGTAATGGAAGGTGCCACCTTCGCGGCAGAGGAGATCTGCAAAATCAGGGTTCCAGAGAGACCTCCTTTGGCAAACCCTTTCAGCTCTCCTGAAGGAGGCCCAGTTTTCCTATTCTGTAGGCAATCTGGGCCATCCTTTCCTGCACCTACAAGCCTGGCTAGACATAACACAGATACCTGGGTGCAGAAGATAATATTCAGAGGATGTTCATCGTGTGACACTGCTGCAGTCATTACACTTGGGTTATCCTGCCGTCAGGTGGTTCCCCAGTCGGCCTGAGTTCCAAAGTCTTGGTCCGGCGTCAGTTGCTGTCGCTTCTTCCCTGACTTCAGTGCGCCAGGGGGATATAAGATGCAGCCGACGCCATTTTCTTCAGTCTTTCTTGCTGCGCGGTGCCCGAAGCAGAAGCAGTTTGCCAGTGCCGGTCGGCCGACTCCTGAGATTTTCATTCCGAATCCAGAACCGAAGTGTTCTAAAAAGCTAAGTACCCTGTTGGGGAAACTTTTTCTTGCCTCAGACCGATGTCAGTAAAAGTTAATAATTGTATTTCTTGTGGGAAGCAAATACCTCATAAGGATTTCCACTCCTACTGTATCCCATGCCTAGGCCCAGACCATGACATCACTGGTTGTCGGTTTTGTGCTAGGTTTAACAAGCGGACTATTAAACGTCGGTTTGATTTTGCCCGACATTATTTTGGCAGAAAATTTAATTACACCATGCCGTTGGAACTTCCGATGACCGGAATTCATAAATAGCGAAGGACAAGGACAGGCATCCGAGGCCCAAGACTGACGACGAGGCCTCTTCTAGGCCAGTCACCGGTTTTCCAGTTTTCAGCGAGGCGCCTATGCAGCCCCTGACGACCGCTTCTATAGAACCACAGACCACCTCCGACTCCCACGTGGAGCTGGCTGGGCTTTCAGACGCTCTTGCTACTCAGATTACCTAACTTAATCCTACAGAGGGAACCGAAGTAGCTGAACAATCCACAGCTTCAGAGGGTGTTTTCAGACCTACCCAGTTAACCATTAAAACCCTCTGTTAAGTCTAAGCCTCCCTTAAAAGCAAAGAAACAGACACAGCAATCTCCAGGGCAGGCTTCCATGCCTAAGAAACAAATGCTAAAAATGGCAAAGACCTAATCACCCTGATCAGAGGGTCCCAACCCCCTCCAGATAAAAGGCCCAGACAGGATGCAGACTATGAATCTTCAGACCAGGTGTCCATTTCCTCGGACTCATCCTCAGACCTAGGGTATTCCTTACCCCCTTATGAGGATTTGGGTGCTGAGGAATCAATTCCATCAGCCTCTCCGCCTGAGGACTACTCCTTTGGGAAGACCTTGCATACCATGAGGGAGCATTTCCACTGAGAAGGCCAGGATTATTCAGAATCCAAGAAAAGGTTCAGAGACTTCCTCTTATTGCCTCAACACAGACCCCTTGCTATTCCGCCAGTGTTAGATATTGTGGAGGATGTATATACTGAATCCAGCTTAAACCCTGACTCCTTACCTCCAGCCCCAGTTAAGCCAGATAGATATTAGAGTCCCTGACTCTCACAAATTTCTATACAAAAGCCCTGTTGCTGACCCTGAAACTATTTCTCAGGAACCCAAAGGGATTAAGGCCTCATCAGCTAAAAACCCAGTCCCCTCTGACAGGGATTCCAGAGCATTAGACAGATGGGGTAAGAAAGTTTATACATCTGCAACTTTAGCCATGAGAGCCTTTAATTGCCAGTTTCATATGCTAAAATATCAGCAATTTTTAATGTCTCAATTGAAACAAAAGATGCTTCCAGATTCAGATCCTCCTAATTTGAAAGAAATGCAGGATCTATTGCATGCAGCTGAACAAGTGGGAAAACATACTTTGCAATGTGGTTTTGATTACTTAAAGGCCTCCTGTAGAGCAGCAGTTACAGGCTCTGTCATTAGAAGGCATGCTTGGTGAAAAGAACATACGCTACCAGATCATGTTAAAGCCAAATTACTGGATGCACCTTTGCAGCGGGAAGTGTTGTTTGGAGTTAAGGCAGAGGAGGTATTAAAAAAGATGAAGGACAAGGCAAAATCCATGCAAACGGTCAAAGATTTCTTACAGGTTCAACCTCCTCGTTTTAGCAGAAATTGGCCAACAAAAAATTGGTCCTTTCCAGTCACAGACAGACCTCAAAGGGGCGGATATAGACGTCCAAGAGGTAGAGGTTAGACACTAGGCCATTACAGACCTCGGCAATAGGGTGCACCAGGCCAGAAAGAAGGGGAAGACAGGCCTCAACCTTATAAAAAACCGTCTCAATTACTTCACACTACAGCTACTAAGCAGATCTCTCTTGGCAGCCCCCTTAGGAGGAAAACTGGCTCTTTTCTATCACAATTAGCATTGCATCACCAAAGACAAATAGGTTCTCAACATCATATCTCAAGGTTACAGGTTCCACTTTCACACTCTTCCAAGGTTAAAAGGAATGCCAAATCTGCCACCAAATCAATGGGCAGAGGCTCAAAAACAAATTACAGCACTCATGGACATGAGAGCTATTCAAAAGGTACCACCACAAGGACAAGGATTTTACTCAATACTCTTCTGGTCCCCAGAAAGGACAAAGCCTGGAGACCCATTCTGGACCTTTCTTCTTTGAACACTTACCTGGATGTTCCGAAATTCAAAATGTTGACACTACAGCAGCTTCTTCCCACGCTGGGTAAGAGAGCTTGGCTCATGACTTTGGACCTCAAAGAGGCATACCTGCATGTCCCTATCTGACAAAACTGCAGAAGATACCTCAGGTTTCTAGCAGGTTCAATGCACTATCAATTCTCTGCACTGCCCTTTGGCTTATCTACTGCGCCCAGGGTCTTCACAAAGTGCCTGGCACCAGTAATTGTATTTTGCAGGCAAAAAGGAATTCAAATTTACCCATACCTGGACTGCCTAATCCAAGCAGAGAGCAAGGACATTCTTCTAAAGCATCTGGCGTACGTAAAACAATTAAGTTGCCTGGGGTACACAGTAAAGGAAAATAAATCAAAATTAGTGCCCTCACGACAGATAATATTCCTGGGTGCCAGCTTAAACACAGCGGCCCAGATGGCTTATCTCACATCAGGCAGGCAAGGACAACTAACTCAATATTTTCATTTAATGGCAACAAAAACCCAACTCCCTGCAAGAAAAATTCTGCAAGCCTTAGGCTACATGGCATCTTGCATTCTACTAATTCCATATGCCAGACTGCATATGAGGAAACTACGATGGTACCTAAAGAGTGTATGGTCTCAACACTGTCAAAATTTGGAAACAGTTATACCACTAATTCCTTGCCTTCAACAGGAGTTTCAATGGTGGGCTCAAGCTTGTCACCTCAACAAGGGACAGCCTTTTACTCAACCCACAGCCAGGCAGACACTGACAACAGATGCATTGGATTACGCCTGGGGAGCACACATGGCAGGAAAATGTATTCAGGGCGAGTGGCCCGCAGAACAAAGACCTCTCCACATCAATCAGAAAGAGATGCTAGCTGTACAAAATGCAATTATAGCTTTCAAGGACCTGCTACATCCAGGACAACTACTACTAAAGACAGACAACACCACAGTTATGTGGTACATAAACAAGCAAGGGGGGCCCACACTCCTACGCCCTCTGCAGACAAGCCATGACCTTATGGAACACAGCTTTAAGCTACCAAGTTCATCTGCAGGCACAATTCCTGCCAGGAGAGAAAAACACACTGGCAGACGACCTAAGCAGAAACATCATGGATCCTCACGAATGGCAATTGAGTCAACAAATATTCAGAATGATAGCACAAAAATTGGGGAAACCAGACATAGATCTGTTTGCATCCCCAATGAACTGCCAACTACAGAAATTCTGCACAAGGTGCTACCATCCACAAGCATGGAAAGTGGATGCCCTCTCATTCAGCTGGATAAAACTACAAGTATACGCTTTCCCTCCTCTACCTCTCCTTCCAAAGGTACTCCTAAAAGTCAGGCAGGAAGAGCCAAAGATGATCCTGATTGCACCAGACTGGCCACGCCAGCACTGGTACCCAGTCTTAAAGAACTTAGCACAAGAACCACCCTGGATTTTGCCTCAAATCCCACAGCTGTTGACACAACACAACAATCAGATACTTCACAGCCAGCTAAAGACCTTAAATCTAGCTGCATGGAAAATTCCTTAACCAAGCAAGCATTGCCTCTCTCCAAAGCTGTTATGGTTGTCATTCTGTAGCACCAGGAAAGCCTACTCGGATAAATGGAAGAGATTCTTTGCCTGGAACAAAGCACACAGCCATGACCCTCTTGTCCCAAACATTCCTCAGATACTTCAATACTTAACTGGGATGCTGGACAAGGGCCTCTCCTTCTCATCCATCAAGACTCATGCCTCAGCCATTTATGCTCATTACAACACGGATCCACCAATTTTTTCAAATCCTTTGTTCAAACAGTACCTCAGATGGGGTTAAAAACATGAGACCACCCCGTAGAGCACCTACACCAACTTGGGACCTCAACTTTGTTTTGGAAAAATTAACTTTACCTCCTTTTGAGCCAGCTAACACAGCAGAATTAAAATACATCTCTTGGAAGACTGCTCTGCTACTGGCAATAACATCAGCAAGAAGAGTTTCAGAATTACAGGCACTAATGGCAGTGGAACCTTTCCTAATTTTCCACCAGGACAGGGTGTCCTTAAGAACTAATCCTATGTTTATGCCAAAGGTAGTATCAAGTGTGGCTCTAAACCAAACTATTCACTTGCCAACCTTTTATCCAAAACCACAGAACAAAGGGGAGAGAGACTACTACATTCCTTGGACATTCACAGACTGTTAAACTTCTACTTGGACAAAACCAAAGCTTTCAGAAAATCTGAGCAACTATTGGTAGCATACACTGCAGGAGCACAGGGAAAAGCCATTTCAAAGCAGACTATTTCAAAGTGGATAGCTCACTGTATACATTTTTGCTATACACACCATGGGAAATCTGTACCTAGCAGCATTAGATCTCACTCCACCACGGCAACAGCCACTTCAACTGCCTACCTCAGGGGAGTGCCTACCAAGGATATTTTAGAAGCAGCAACATGGAGTTCTGTACATACCTTCACCAAACATTACCGTTTGCCTTTATATTCCAAATCCAGAGCTGGCTTTGCCACTGCTGTGCTGCAGGGCCTTATAGCCACTCCTAATGCCTTATAGATCCATCCTCCCTACCTCAGCTTTGGGATTCCACCCAAGTGTAATGACTGCAGCAGTGTCACACGATGAACATAGTACAGTTTAGTACCTACCATAAATGTAGATGTTCGAGAGTAGACACTGCTGCAGTCCAGGTTACCCTTCCTCCTTCCCCTCTTACTTTCTGGTACGTACCTAGGTCTTCTACCCTTATTTCCTAAAGGGAGTATTTTCTGGTAATTAAAAATGCTTGTTTGCTTTTCTATTATATATTTTACTATCATTTTGAAAGGTCTACCTATTTGGGGGAACCTGACATCTGGGGCAAGAAAAACTGAAGAAAATGGTGTCTGCTGCATCTTATATTCCACTGACGTCAGGGAAGAAGTGACAGCAACCAACGCCAGACCAAGACTTTGGAACTCAGGCAGACTGGGGAACTGCCTGACGGCAGGATAACCCAAGTGTAATGACTGCAGCAGTGTCTACACTCGAACATCTACATTTATGGTAGGTACAAAACTGTACTTTAATTATCCCTTCTTCCTGCCACACTCCTCAAAACAAAAAAATCCCAGACATACCACCCATTCAGAGGGAACAAGCAGCCATCCCAGTTCAAAGACTGCTAGACAAAAAAAGTCATCCATGAAGTCCCCCCAGACCAAAAAGGATTAACTCAAGGTTATTTTTAGTTCCAAAGAAAATGGGACTAGATGCCAATTCTGGTTCTCAGCAAACTAAACAAATCAGCACAAAAGAACAATTTTTGGATGGTCATGGTACAGTCCATTCTTCCTTTCTTGGAAAAAAGATTATATATGCTGCATAGACCTTCCGGATGTGTACTACCACATCAAGATGGACAGATGGTCCAGAAGGCACTTACACTTCTGGCTGGGAGCCAGTCATTTCTAATTTTAAGCTCTGCCCTGTGGTCTCACTACAGCCCCTAGAGTGTTTACCAAATGCTTGGAAGTAGTGGCAGCTCACTTGAGACTACAAGGATTCCGAGTATTTCCATATCTGGACAACTGGCTCATTTCCGTCCCAACCAGGCATCTACTTATACAAGCAAGGGACTACGTTTTACAGACCTGTGCAAAACTAGGCATCTTAATAAACTATGAAAAGTCTTATTTGGAACTGTCTCAAAATCTAGTATTTATAGGTGCCAGTCTAGACACAGCACCAATGGTCGCCAAACTTCTAACCATAAGGGTCAATACCATCCACAGTCAGATCAGGACTTTACCTCAAAGAAAATATGTATCTGCTTGCCTAGTGCTACAAACTCTAGGGTCTATGGAGGTGCAGCCATCATTCTAGTCCCATTAGCGCTTTCACATGAGAATTTTGCAGTGGCTCTTAGCAACAGAATAGTCTTCTCCCTTTTTGATTTCTCCAAATCTTTTGGGTTTCTAATACCATGACAGGAATGGACCCCATTCCTAAGTCAAAGAACAATTCAAGTTCATGAAATTAGTATTGTTGTACTCTTTGATATCAGCTAAAAGTGCTCTTTGTAGCACCCGCAGCGTGCTCAGTAATGACAACTCCTGCAGTTCGTATGGATTTGCATGCACTGGTAACATATCTAAATATGATTCGAGATCTCCTGATGTTTTATCAACTTTGACTCACCAACATATGCAAAAAGATCTCTGGTGGTCCGATCAAGTAATCCAAGGCTGTCTTTCTTTCCTCTCAGCCCATGGCCATGGTAACTACTGATGCTTCCCAGGTGGGGGGCATTTTCTGGGAAAGACAGTTCAAGGCACATGGTCTCTCATTGAGGCCAATCTGCATGTAAATGTACTAGAGATTAGAATGAGTTGAAGAGAACAGTAATTCTGATTGCCATTATTTGGCCTCGGCAGTAATCTTAGTGTGGTGCATGTGTGGTTTTAATAAATGACCAGAATGATTTGGGTTTTATTCACTTTTCTGGAGAAAACTCCCATAAAATGGGGAGAATATGGAAATTCCACGACTAGATGTCTAGATTGAACCCCAAACTCTGGACCTGTGAGACTGAGATCTTATCCTTAAGTTAATATACTGCACATATGCCTCCCTCCCATCCCTCTGCTTAAGGAGCACCTCCCCTTCCAGCCTCAGCCATTGCTGTTTAATGTAAGTCAGGCAAGTAAATGCCTGAAGTTATGTATAGTGCAACTGTAAAATTTTTTGTTGTTTTTTTCTCCTCGATTTGCAGGAGGGCTTTTTCTTTTACTAGGGCTGAACTCTGTGGTTCACGGTTTAGGCAGTAATCTTAGTGTGGTGCATGTTCTCAGATCTTTACATGTGTATGAGGAAAATGAGAACAGAGTAAAGAATTAACCCAGTTATTGACCCACTCCCCCCCCCCCCCCAAGAAGGGCCCTGCCATAGAACAGGTGGAAAATTAAGAACATATTTTTTATTTAGTACTGGAGTCTGAGAAAGTAGATGTCTGAAACTGGTACTTGGGTAACTTCTGTTTTTATGAAATGGTACTCCAAAGAAGTATTCTACCATGAAACTTCAGTCTTCTTTTTCAGTTTTTTTGAGTTTGAAAAGAATGCACACAGCATGCAAGTGAGTGTGTACGCATATGTTTTTTTTTTTTTTTCGGCTTTTCCCGGTTAGGGTTCGCCACAGTGGAACTCCGGTCCGCTAATGATTGGCAGTAGAGTTTTACGTGCTGGCTTGCCGGGCCTAATGCACAACCTTCAATGAAGGAACGCCTGTTCACGCATGTCGCCACACAGAAGACGCTCTGAGAATCGAACGGGCAACGTCTAACTGTGAGGCGACAACGCATATGTAATGTTCCAATATTCCATCCAGGACTGGTTGTCTGCCTTACACCTATTGATTTACTCCATTCATTCATTGATAACTGAATGAATATTATTGACTGGACAATGGTTTAGCTGGATGTTTATGCATTTATTTGAGATGTGCAGCATTTGAAGTCTCTGGTATGGTTTGTGGTTCTAGGAGTCTTAACATGAAACTGTACTCACTGGAAGCAGTCCTCTCCCTGGAGGACAGACGTTTGTGAAGTTACTGAGACCTGGTTCAAGGCTGTGGAGAGCACCCCAGCCATACTAGGTTACACCTCCTTCCACACTTTCAGACCACAAACAGAAGGCAAGAAAACTAAAGGAGGCGGTGTATCAATATTCATCAAAGATAAATGCTGTCTAACCAATATGGAGGTGTATGATGCCCTAGAGATACTTCAGGTGCAAATAACTGTTGGTAGGACACCTATTCAAGTCATTGCTAGCTACAGAACCCCCTCCAAGAATCTGGACACCCACTCTGTCTGTTTGGATCAACTTGAGTCTAACAAGATGCATTCAAACACCATGGGTGACTTTAACTACCCTAGCATTGACAGGCTGAATTAGTCGTGCTCAAACTCACCTGCCCAAAGGTTCTTCAATTTTGTCAACTCCATTGCCCTGGACCAGCTGGTTGACACCTTCACTAAGGGCACCGACATTTTGGATCTGGTGCTTACAAATATGGAAGACCAATGTAGCACACCCCCACTGTGAGTTAATCTCTGGTAAGATCTGACAATAAATCAATCTCATTTGAAGTATCACACCTGCCAACCCCCCCCCCCCCCCCCAGCTGCAGCTAGACTAAAAAACTTCTCCAAAGCAGATTATAACCTCTTATGGGTTAGTATAAATAGCTTCACTGCACCTCCCCCCTCGAACAGAACCGGTAACTATGCCGAGGTCTACACCAGTGCCCTATATAAGCAGCTATATAACTGCATTGACTCGGCAGTACCTGTTAGGACCAAAACAAGCTTTTCAAGGAAGAGCAAACCTGCCTGGTGGACAACCACCATTAACAGGCTTTACAATAAAAGGAAGAAACTGCTATCTAAGAGCAAGAAGGAGCAGGCTTTAAACTGGAGACACTGCCTCCTCAGCTTAAATAAGCAAATAAGTTTTCTTGTAAAGTTCTCCAAGGCAAACTTCAAGTACAAGTTAGCTTCCTCAACAAAGGACAACCATAAGGCGCTCTTTAGTTACATCCGTAACCTAAAAGGTAAGGTTCAGATCTTCACCAAACTGGTAGTTAATAGTAACGCATATACTGAGCCAGTGGCCATAGCTAACCTGTTAGGCAAAAACGTCACTCCCCTGTCCCTGCCATACATACCTTATGACATCCCTACCACTGGTCCCTTACCTTGCATCTCTAAAGAGCAGGTCATAAACACCCTCTCTAAAGCCAAAAACACAGCATCAATGGGACCTGATAATATCCCAGGCTGCATCCTACATGGGCTCAAACAAGAATTAGCATCACCATTGGGTACTCTTTTCAGTCATAGTCTACGCACCAGCTTTGTCCCAGCTGAATGGAAAATGGCTACCATTATCCCCTTGCACAAAGGTGGTGTTTCTGCTGACTCTGGGAACTACAGACCTTTTAGCCTGACTAGCCTTATCAGCAAGGCCATGGACAGAGTCATCATTTACCTTATCACCAAAGATATAGGTAATTTCCAAACACTATATCCTACCCAGTCTGGATTTATCAAGGGGAGATCATGCCTGTTAAACCTAATGGACTTCTTTGAGACCAGGGCCTTGGACGAGGGGAAATCTGTGCATACAGTCTACCTAGACCTAGCCAAGGTATTTGACACTATCCCTCACTTGGGCATCATTGACTAACTCTTCCAGCTAGATATCAACCCTTGTATTGTAAGGTGGGTTGTGAACTGGCTCACTGATAGAACCTATACAGTGAAAATAGGGGAATCCACCTCCAACAGCAGACCCTTAAGTAGTGGTATTCCACAAAGATTGGCCCTGGGACATCTACTTTTCAGAATCTATTTCTCTGAAGTACAAGCTAAAACCAAGGGACTATGACTGACCAAGTTAGCTGATGACTGCAACTGGGTACAGTTGTAGAATCCCCAAGTTATGTCATCATCCTTCAAGTAGGTCTTATGCAAACAAATGACTGGTGCCAAAGTCATGGCCTCAAACTCATTGCAAAAAAAAATTATCATCCCTTTCGGTAAGAGCGATGTTCCTGCAAATTACCACATCAGTGGCAATACCCTAAGCATGCAGTCAGTGGTGAGGGATCTGGGCACTCAGGTTGACAGCAACCTTACCTTTGATCACCATGTTTCCACAGTGGTAAGAAAGGCATTCTATATGGCTCATCTCATAAGTAAGGGCATTGCCTTGAGAAAAATTATCACCTCCCTCTACTCTTCAGTAATTGAATACAACACCCCTTTTGGTATGTACCTTTCAAAGCACCTGCAGCAATTGGAGAGATTGCAAAGGTTCCTCACAAGGAAAATTCAAGGTCTTCAGCAGCTATCCTATGTGGATTGGCTGAAATCACTATCAGTTTATTCTGTTTCATACAGACTACTCAGAGGCGATCCCTGCCTTGCATGTAAGATGATCTCTGATCCTGCTTTATTGGAAATGCTGCACAACCGCAAGTCAAATAGCACATGGATTACTCACTCTAAGGACTTAAACCTGGTATGTGTCATCAATAGAACCTGCTGGAGGGACAGATCTGTCTCCTAGAGGTTATCACACCTTTGGAATAGACTCACATTTCATGTCAAACAGGTTACCTCATTGGCCCTCTTCAAATGAAATCTGGATGATTGGATGGGTAACTGTAAATTCGACTTGGGGGTTCCATCTGTGTCCTTCTTGGACAGGGATAATAGGAGCTGATTGTGGTAATAAGGGTAAATTTGGCTAGGCTTGTAAGGGCCCTCTGGGCATTAGACTAGTAACTTCCTATGATCCTATGAACTTTGGGTTGGAAAAGTTTTCTCTTCCTCCTCTTGAGCTTTCTTATGAGCACATTGTTTTTTTCATGGAAAAATATTTAGGTAGATTTTACCTTTGTATGAATATTTCTAGAATCAGAGGCTATTTATTTGCATTTTTTTATCAGTGTTGTCTGTCTGAGCTTAAATTTCCTTTTACCGGAGACCCAGGGAGAAAAACCCAAATATAATACATGTACAAAGGTTCAAAAAGCTGTTAAGAAAAATACATTTACTTTGAGCAGTTTAACAGAATGAATGGAAATAGAACACATACTAAAACAAAAATTTTACAAAAGAAAACTGTACATATCAGTAGAAAAAATGTTGGTCATGAATAAAATCTAATTTACAATTGCGACAGTGATTCAAAACAAATAAAGTGGAAGGAAAGAAAAGAATAGTTCATTTGCAACAGCATACTTTTATAACTTGAAATGTAATAATCTGTTTTAGTGCTTATTACAGCTTGGGTGGAAAGTTTCATTCCTAAATGTCATAGTATAACTTATAAGGGGATGGCCAGATGAAGATGACTTTAAGGAAAGATGATGGTAATGCTGCATGCACAAGGTGTTTGTTTTCGTGTGCTGGCATGCACATGTGTGGGTGGGTGTTATAGATTTTAAGGCTATCTTGTAGTGAGCATGGGAAGTACTTTGATAGTGTATAATACATTCTTTGTTTGTTCTTACTTGTCACCCTAGTCTAACAACCAAGAAGTGGTATCTTTCTAAAAATGCTTAATCTGGAGTACAGGCCATGGAAGAAGGTAAGGGGCACTCTCTGGCAAAGGACACTGGTGAAAGGAACCGCTTAGTGGCCTGGGGAATGAGATCTAAAGCCAGCTTGGAAAATTGACTGTATATAATCTGTAAAGAGATGGTATATGTTTTATAGTAGGTGTCTGTTCATATTATGTATGCAGGCATTGACATGATATGTTCATTATATCGCATTCCAGGTAAAGAGGGATGAATCTGGTGCTGTACATGTCAGCAAGCAAAAGCAACTCCATCTCCATTATGATCTTATAAATTTAACGGTATGTATAGCATGTTTTTTGTATGGCATTATTTATGTATCCATTTTCATATATGGAACAGCAACTCTTCACATGTGTATCTTACCAAAATAATGAGTTTAAAATTGTAAAAAAAATATATATATATATATCATATATACTAACTTCGGGTCATATGATTTCGGGGAAAGTGGGAGAAATGTGATTTTAAACTTGTTGTTTTGATATGTTTTAGCCATAGAAAGGAGTGCTTTAGTAGTTTATTGGATGTTCTGCACATGTATATCAGGAGTCTTCTGCTAAGTTTAGATCACTTTAGTCCTAAAACTTGATATAGCTAATGTATTTCATATAAAGATTTATTTTTTCTTCCCCTAAAGAATGCCTTATTTAACCCAGCCCTTTACACTCTAACAATCTGCTTCAGGCATGCCTTTTCAGCAGAAAAGAATTTAACCTACAACTCCTTAGTACTAAAAATCTTGTCACTCTTTGCAGAACTGTTTGTGTGAGTTTGGTGGAACAGCCTCAAGAGCAAAAGATTGTGAGATGGTAGGGAATAAAAACAAAGGGCATTTAAGAAAGTATCATAAAACAACAAAACCTCTTGTGTAGTTCCACAGAGTCGTGTCGAATTCATGCTTCCAAAATGCAATCATTTGAACAGCTGAGTTTATTGACTAAATCACAGAAAATAAAAAGACTGTTAAGCGCTTTCATCCCTCAGTACAAGCAAGGGGACTTCATCAGAACAGCCATTACACTTCAGAACCTTCCTTTTATACTGCATCAATTAACTGGTTGTTACACCCATAACAACATTTAAAGTAACCAGTGCTTTTTACAACAAATTTCACACACAAATTTAAATGCACACAAAAAACAAATCACTTAAAAAGTATGTTGACATAAAACATTACTAAAAACCTAATAAAAGAAGCATATGCTGTTGAGATGTAAAAATAAAATGTTAACACAATGTTGAAATGTATAATATATTAATAAAATATGTTATAAAATATATTATAAAATATGCTAAAAACAGCCATAGTAGATGGGGTGAACTGGAAAAACAAAATTGCATATGTTTACATGAGGTGATGCTATAATTTATAATTTTAGTGCCCTCTTTTTAAGCACTAGTAATAAGGCGATATTATCGTTGATGCCAGATGCCTTAACTGCATTCAACCTCATTTGCCATTGTAATTCAGCTAATTCTAAGTTCAGTTCCCACCAACCACCTCTAAAAAAACAAATCTGAATTTAGAACAATGAGTGAGAAGGTCACTGAAAAACCAATCAGTAAAAACAAAATGAAAACTCCAGCAAAGCTAGAACTTCCACTCTTGTATCAGAGGCACATGGGATATATGCAAATTATGCCTATGAACATCAGGTGTTTCAGCTAAGTGGCAATTCTGAATGCCCATGACTTGTTTCATTGTTTTAATGGACAATTTCAGGCCAATAAAGCCAAATCTAACAGCCCTGTGTTTCTAATGCTTAGACAAACACTCTGCTTGTGCTGTGCTGACAAGGTCATAACAACGCCAAAATATGCATATCCACAGCTAGCAGATTTACTGCACTCTACTTGTCAAGTGGCCAAACACTCATTGCACTGTGGGTATGATGCCCTAGAAGCCTCAAGCAGGGCAACAGTGTCAGGATCTGTCATCAGAAGACATGCATGGTTGAAGGAACAACCCCTCCCTGATCATGTCAGTTCTAAATTAATTGATGCACTCTTGGATAAAGACCACTTTGGAGTAAAGGCAGAAGAGGTGCTTAAACAGGGGCAAGGTAAGCCCCACAGGGACAGACCACCCAGGCCCCTATCCCAAGCACAGCTGAGATCCAAACAGTGGACCACTTTTGCCCCAAAGGCAGGGAATTCTAAGCCATCCTTCTATGGCAAAAACTCTCAATGTCTCCCCCCAAACTTAGCTCCAAATCAGTGGGCAGAGGCATTGAAACAAGTCCAAACTTTCATATCCCAAGGGGCAGTAGAACTGTTCCCGCAGATCAAACAGGCAAAGGCTTTTATTCCAGATATTTCTTGTTCCAAAAAAAAAGGGCACTTGGCACCCCATCCTGGATCTAGCCATTCTGAACACCTCCCTAGTGGTCCCCAAATTCAAAATGTAACTTTGCAGCAGCTGCTGCCTATGCTGACAAAATAAATGCCTATTTAGTGACCCTACACCTAAAAGATGCCTACCCCCATATCCCCATAAGGGAATCCTACAGGAAATTCATGTGCTTCAGAGCAGGCTCACAACACTTTCAGTTCTCTGTGCTACCCTTTGGCTTATCTACTGCTCCCAGGGTATTCACCAAATGCTTAGCCCGGTCATAGCATTTTGCAGACAGAGAATTATACAGATTTACCCTTATCTGGATGACTGCCTCATTCAGGCAGAGTGCAAAGAAAAGCTGCTTCAGGACCTCCTCTTTGTCAAAACCCTCCTAACTTCCTTTGGGTTCAACATCATTGTGAAGAAATCAAAGCAAATACCCTCCAGGAGGATCATTTTCTTAGGAGCACTGCTGGACACAGCATCCCAAATCGCCTTCCTATCCCCAGAAAAGCAGAGCTTCCTGTCTCTCTACTTTACCCATCTGGCTTCCAGACGTCACCTCACAGTGAGAAAGTTCCTGCAAACCTTTGGGTACATGGCATCTTGCATCCTTCTAATTCCTCTGACCAGGCTTCACACGAGAAAACGTTAGTGGTTTCTAAACAACCTTTGGTGTCAGCACTCTCAGCCTGTATAGACCTCTCTCCCTCTAATCCCTTGTATAAGGGCCGAGTTTCTCTGGTGGACAGGGGCCTGTGCCAAGAAAAAGGGTCTTCCCTTCATGCTCCGCCCTACTAGGCAGACCATCTCCACCAAAGCCTCAGACATTGCTTGGGGTGCTGACCTAGCAGGCAGGTGCACCCAAGGTCTTTGGGATGCCCAGCACCATCCCTTACACATCAACCTGAAGGAAATGGTGGCAGTAAAAAAGGCTCTGACATCCTTCAAATCTCATCTCAGGCCAGGGGTTCTCCTTATCAAAACAGACAACACCACAGTAATTTGGTACATCAACAAACAGGGAGGGACCCAATCTTACCTTCTGAACAGGCTAGCCATGAAAATCTGGCTGTGACAGCCTGCTCCATGGGATTACCCCTAATAGACCAATACCTACCAGGCATCAACAACACATTGGCAGACCATTTAAGCAGAAACTTACTGGACCCCCATGAATGGCAGCTCACAGAAAAATATTTTTGCAAGTCACTCAGGATTGGGGTACTCCAGATGTGATCTCTTTGCTTTGCACCTCAACCACCAGCTAAAAAAATTCTGTACCGGGGAGAATCACCAATTAGCGTGGAAGGTGGATGCCTTGACCTTCCCCTGGAGCTCCCTCTTTGTGTATGCATTCCCTCCTCTACCTGTTATTCCCAAGGTACTGATCAAGATAAAGGAGGAGAGACCGAAGGCCATCCTCATTGCTCCAGATTGGCCCAGACTGCATTGGTACCCCTTACTGTGCAGCCTCACAGCCTCCCAGGCAACTTCGCCTGAGCTCAGACTTCTTGATTCAGGTGGGGGAGAGGGAAATGCTGCTCCCAGGCTCGCAGACTCTCAAACTGTCAGCATGGCTAATACTCTAAAAGCAAACAACGGGCCGCTGTTAAGCAAACAGGTCCTAGACATTATCACAGTGGCCAGTAGGCCCAGCACCAGAAAATCTTACACAGGGAAATGGAAAAGATTGTGCTCCTGGAGCCAGTCCAGAGGGGGCATTTCAACACAACCTTCCATCCCCTCTTATCCTGCACTATCTAGCGGAGTTACTCAGTAGTGGCCTGTCCTTCTCTTCTGTTAAATTCCACACCTCAGCCATTTCAGCTCATTTCAATACAGACGAGCCCCTGTTTTCAAATCCTTTGATTAAACAATTCTTCAGAGGGGCTACTAATATCAGACCTCCCAGAAGGCTACCCACACCAGCCGTGGGACCTGAATTATGTTTTGGAAAAACTAACCTTACCACCCTTTGAACCTGCTGCTTCAGCAGAACTGAAATACCTCTCCTGGAAGACTGCTTTCCTACTAGCTATCACCTCAGCCAGAAGGGTTTCAGAACTTCAGGCACTGATGGCCATTGAGCCCTTCAACATTTTTCATGCAGACAGGGCCTCCCTGAGGACTGGACCCCTTTTTTATGCCTAAAGTGGTATCTAATGTGACTCTCAACCAGGCCATCCATCTACCCACCTTCTTCCCTAACCCTCAAAACAAGGGGAAAAGAATTCTGCACTCACTAGATGTGCACAGACAGCTCGGATACTACCTGGACCATACTAAACCCTTCAGGAAAACAGACCAACTTCTTGTCAGCTTTGCCCCGGGGGCAGAGGGGAAGCCCATCTCCAAGCAAACCATTTCCAAATGGATATCACACTCTATCCATTTCTACTACAGATTACATGGGAAACCACCCCCTAAGTCTGTTCATACCCATTCCACTAGGGCAGGCTCTACTTCCACAGCATTCCTCAGAGGAGTTCCCACCAGGGACATCTTGGAAGCTGCCACCTGGACCTCTGTGCATAACTTTACAAAGGATTACCACCTACCTCTTTTCTCTAAGGTTAGGGCAGGGCTTGCCTCTGCAGTTCTGCAGGCATGCTTAACCATGCCTAGGTCTCTTAACTAATCCTTCCACCCCTCTCCTCAGTTTTGGGAATGCTCCCACAGGTGATGACTGCAACAGTGGAACATGAAGAACATAGTACCAGTCCTGGTGCCCCCCCACCAACTTCCCCCTTATATCCTATTTCCTTAGGGAGACATAAGCTTCTTATGGTGGCTTTTAGCCACCAGGACCACTTTACCTTATTTCCTTGGGCTTTTGACTGGTTAGGGCAAGAAAAACTGATGTAATGGTGTCGGCTACCTTGGTTTATAGCACTGAAGACCTGACGTCAGTCAAAAAGCGACACCAGCCGATGCAGAAAAACATTGACTCTGGTATTCAGGTCGGCTGAGGGCTACCACAGCAGGGATAACCCACAGGTGATGACTGCAACAGTGAATATGCTCAAACATCTACATTTATGGTAAATGTACACAACTGTCCTGTCAGTCTCACTCTTATAATATAACCAAAAATATCATCGCTGAACGGTACAGAAAAAGTAGGGGTGGATGAATCAAACATACTCTTGCTCATCCTATCTACAGTTGTATCTCCCACATTATTTATGGAGCTTAATTTAATCCTTAAAATAGGTGAAAAAAATCTGCCATGGCGCTGGCGTACCACCTCGGCTTAAAGTAAATAGGTGGGGTATCCACGTTCACTGAACATTGAAATTTGTTGATGTATCTCTTTTCAAAAGTACTGTCATCAGAAATTAAACGGGAAGCCTTACCATTTGTCCTTTTACTACTGACTTCTTTTGGTGGAAAGGGTGACAGCTGTCAAAATGGAGATCTTTGAAAATGTCTCCTTTCTATATATAATGGAAACAAAACACTGATTTTCTAGGTCCTTATCCAACTTGATGTCAAAATAATTAATATTATTCAACCCAGTTGTGCATGTGAACCTCAGGAAAGGAATAGAATTTTGCCACAAACTGTTAAAGGATTCCTATTGTTCAATGCTTCCTTTCCACAAAATGAGCACATCATACAAGAACCTATAATACCAGTGAACTGAGGAAAGAAAATGAGGGGTGAATACTGTCTTTTATTTCCAGCATGGCTGGTACAATGTTGACGTATACGGGGTTACATGCAGCCCTCATTGCGATGCCTGAAATTTGATGGCAGTATTCCTGCTAAAAAAATATTTAGTTGTTCAATGTTAAATCAAGTAAGGTAGTCACTACACGTACTTCATGGGGTGTCAAAATGGAATGATCAAATAGCAACTCGTGAAACCACTTAATGTCTATATCACGGGGGATTGCAGAAAACAAATCCACCACTTCAGCTGTAATACAAATTACATTCTCATCCAAAACCAAGTTAAAGTTCTCTAAAAGATGCCATGAGTTCTTTAAAATGTGTCTTTCAGATTGCAAAACTGTCTTGCATTTAAAATCTGCAAACTTTGCCAGAGGTTCAGTTTTGGCTCCTTTTCCTGACACAGTTGGTCTCAAAGGGGGTTCTGTTTTTACACTTGTGTATTTTGATGTTGCCCAGTATCGACACTGTTTTTGGTTTAACATTCAGATATTCCCATTTGTCATGTTCAATTTCCCCTTGTAAAACCATATCCATCAACAAAAAGTCTAACTTGACATAAGCAATGTTTATCTTGTTGAGTGAAACTCTGAAGAAGGATTTGGAAAAACAAGTGTATTGGACCTGATAGAAGGTAAGTGTATTTTACAGAATAAATACAGGATGCTGCGTGTAGGCTGTGGTACTTCTGTATATGCAGTATAATATGAAGGAGGCAAAGATTCTTGTTTCAGAAATCTAAAAGGTTTGAAGCACCCATTCAGCAGAAGCATTGTGAAACTGAAACTGGTGGCTAAAGATAATGCAGTGATGGGATACATTATGTATCTTTTTGAGCCTGGTGACAAAGAAGTTATAATGCCATCATACAGGGTACTGTTTAGGCCACATTTGTAGCTTTGTTTACAGCTGTGTAGATGTAGGAAAGGGAACCTTAAACTGATGGCGAGGGCACAGATATGTCTGACCAGGACAGTTAAAGGGATAAAATATTTTAAGTAGTTAATATGTTTGGTGTTAATTATACCTAAATTAAGTAGCATTGAGGACATAATACTAGTTCATAAAGTAGTGAGAGTGACAAGTGAGAAAGTAAAATAGAGAAGGAAATTTGAGGAATGAGAGGACATTATCTTTTTAGGTTGATGGAACACCATTCAAACTGGACTTGATGAATTATTTACTGTAACAATGACTGCTGGTACAGTGTAAAATCACTGAGTCTTTCATAATCTGATGGATCAAGTGAAAGATGTAAAAAATAAGCAGTAAGTCACATTAGTTATGGAGGCTGGCATTTTGTCTTGGGACTGCATGATTGAAACCTAACATAAATCTTCAGCATTTGTTTTCCTAATGCTTGAGCACACGTGCTTTTCAGAAAAAAAAGTTGGTCTTGCATTTTTACCCAAGAATGTTTCCATTGAAACCACTACTGAAAGAAAGCAGTATAAGTCCGGAAGAGGCAGCTTTAAGTCAGTATCCCAGTTTGTGAAGAAGACAAGCATTTTCCATGGGCAGATCCATCAAGTACTCCACTGTTTATTCAGAGTTTTTTTTCCCCAAAAATAACTTGGCTGAGGATATTACTGCCACTTTTATCAGCTCTGCCACAGCTGTGAATGCTGCGCAGACGCTGTAGCAGTAAGGCAAGTTTAAAATGGCTACTGGATAATGGCAGCTGCTAAAATTTCTCATTACAGCTATCTTTTCAATGACTGAGCAACAGGACAATTTAAATTTCTGTTGATGGTTTATCTTGCTCTTCTGATAATTTGTTTTCAGGCTTTAAGGATCAATCCAAGCCTAATGGTTCAATGACTGACTCTTATGCACCTGTTATAAAGGTTCTGTACAGCAGAATTCTGATGCTTTGTCATGGACTCTGTCTCTTATAGCAAAACTGAATTTATTAAATATTGGTTTGCAGAATATACATCTAAAAATGGTTTACCTAAAAATTCAAGTGCATCAAACACAATGTTTGTCTATAGTTGATAATGTAAAAAACTTGAAGCGTAATGCTGAGTATGCTGTGCGAAATATCTCAACAACTAAATCTGTTTCAGGATAAAACTACTGAATTAGTTACATTCCAGGTATTCACACCTTAGAATCACTGGTATATCAGAACACTGGGACAATACTCAATCACTTTCATTAACAGCGAGTAATAATTTCTCTGAGCTGTTCAGAAACTTTGCTGATACTTTAATGCAAAACATTAAAACAGATTTAGCCAATTGACTGTGATTGTCCATCTTTAGTCTTTATCTGAAACAAACGTGTACCCAACAGCAATAAAAAATCTAGATTTAGTTTAAATTAGGTTTACATAGATTCATAGATTGTTACTAGGCTAATGACCCTGGGGCCCTTTCTAAGCCTGTCCAAGTTTTCCTGAAAAATAATGATTTGCTGTATCTGAGTAGGACATTGAGAGAGAGAGGCATTTATAACCTACCTCTGTCCACAGGGGACGTGGGTGCCAAGCCTAGTGTAAATTTCATATTCCTCATCCACTGGTCTAGGTTGCAGTTACACTGGGTAATAGACAAACTCAGCTTCGCTTGGATGGAAAGCCTGTTCCATAGGAGGGGCAGTTGCCTGGACACATACCTCTCTCTCAAACATGTTCTTTTTAAGTCACAGACAAAATTCAGGTATGTAGACTTTGGATTTCTACTCTATTACTCTATTTACTATTTGGTACTCTTTGACTTATGAATATGTGAGAGATTTAAGTGTGGGATTTCCGGATGCCTTGTAAGCCAGGCATAGATCACCCCTTTGCAATCTATAGGTGGATGAGTAGAAGAAAAGGCCTTTAAGTTGCTCTGCATAAGGCAGGTTTGTTACACCTTGTATCCTTTTTGTAAGGCAACTCTGAGGTCATTCTAGTTGCTGCATATGCCTGGTCAGATACATACCAAAGGGAGGATAGAACTCTATGACTGGTCTGGCAAGGGTGGAGTACAGATGGATAATGACCTGTTTTAACCTAGGTGCCATGCTTTTATTTATACATTGTGCAACATAAAAGGATTGCCTCTTCACTGTGGCTATGTGGTGGTCGAAGGTAAGACTGCTGTCTACGTACAAACCCAGATCCCTGACCACTGGGTTAACTGTTAAGAGCATATTGTCATTGCGGTAATTAGCCTAGATGGTTGAATTCCCAAAGAGTACAATTATGCATTCATTAGCATTGGGTTTAAGACCATGGCTTTGGCACCATTTAGTTAGGGACAGGTTTTCTAGAAGAATACTAGTGTCTGCAAGGGAGTCTGGTAATTCCCCGCTTGGAATCATCTGCAAACTTCGTCACCCGTAAACCTTCAGCACTTGCTTCCATTTCAGAGAAATAGATGCCAAAAAGGAGCAGGCCTAGTATGGAGCCCTTGGGAATTCCACTAGTGATTGGTCTCTTAGTGGAGGCGGCTTCATCAGTTTTGACCTCCTGGGTCATATTGGTGAATCTGTTTGCTACCCAGTGAGTGATAAAAGGGTTTATACCTAAATTGCTAAGCTTGTTTATAAGGTCTGAACATTTTGGTTGTATCAGGATTTTATACCAGCTGATGACTAAACAGCAACATTAATTTTCTTTAATTTGCAAGCTTTTTTGTCACAATTTATATTCCCTTCTTTATCAGCAGTGGTCTTTAAAAAAATTGACACTTTCTTTTAAATTTGCAAAAGAAGCTAAACTTGAATTGCAGGCATTAAGTGTATCATGAAAATACAACTGTTGCCTTAATATTACCCACGGACAGCTCTAGTTTGATAATTTTATTTTCTGTGGACATGCTTTTTGGTTAATAACTTTTGTGGGATGGGGGTTGGGGGTAACTAATTGGGACTCTTTCTACTGAGGAGTTTGCAATTGAATTAAGTACTACAGTACTGATTTCATCATTTATTATAAATGTGTAAACCCAGTTATTAAAAATAATCAATTTGCATAAATGTTTCATATTGGTTTGCAAATTAAATGTTTTCAAGAGGTGCATTTAGTGCAATAGAAACATTATGGATGTACATCAGTGTTCACTGTTGCAGTCCTCACATTTGGGATTCCCACCTGCAGGTAACCTGATAGCCCAGTTTGACTTCCAGAGCCCCCCCCCCCCCCACCCACACCGGATCTTGGCCGATACCCATTACTCACTATAGAAGGACATCAGTGGTATTAGAGGCATGTTGGTCAACATAGTCTTCTGATCATTCTTGTCTTGCAGAATCATAAACTGCATGCTGTTTAGCTTTGTCAGGCTAGCTAGCTTACTTCAGGAAGCCAGATCAGTACAGCACAGGGGATTTTTTTTTATCCTTTTTGGTGATAACTCTTGTAATAGCTAATGTCTAATTTGGTTTCTTAATCCCATACTGAAGTGTTTGTGAAAGTTAATGATGTAGCTAATGGAAAGCTGACTTCCCCCCAAAGACTTTAATAATCTGCTTAGTTTACCTTGTCCCACAACACTGTATAGACTCCTAATTGCATTATGCTAGTTTTACCCCAAGGATAAAATGAAAAAGAAGAAAGTCTGTCCTGTAGTTCACAGCCAAGAAAGGGCTGTGTGCATTTCCATGACACAGTCAAAAGCCTCTGTTAACTTCCTCCTGAAAAAAGTATTCTGATAAAAGATGTGGGGGAGAAATGTCACCAGTGAAACACTCTTAGTATCACTGGGCCTAGTGACTGCAGACACAGTGAGGCAATTCTGCAGCCTCGCACCTGTGTTTTTTTTTTCTGTAACCTCTGATGCAATTGCTTCGCAGGTCTCTGTGCACTGTGGCATCTCCCATTGCCTTCTGGGCCAACAACTTCATGGCACTGTAGAATTAATTTCATAATTTATTTAGGCATTGTGCTTCTAATTTCATCACATAATATAAATGGTATGAGCCACATTATTATAAGAAAGAATTTGCAGAAATACATGTCATTTTGTGTCCGATTTTGCTTGCCTTCAAGATGTCCATTTATTACAAGAAGATGATTGTGATGTTATGTTGTCCTATCTCGCCTTCATTCTTGCTGGTTGCGTTCGGAATCGAACATCGGCATAGTAAAGTTCGAGAGCTTTTACTGACTCTAGGCTCACTATATCCCATGATGCCTAGCCGCTGTTCCCCAGATCTCATTTGCCACTTGCAGCTCCGGGATTGCTCTTCGCTGGCTAAGTGACTTTCATTTTTGGTATTTCATTGTGGTTAATAGTAATTTTTCTAACTACTTATATCCCTTACATGACGTAGTTATCCTTTTTCAGCAAGTCTTCTTTGTATCCCTGTTTATTGACTTAACTTGAACTTCTTCCTTCTTAAGGTCTACTTGGCCCTGCTCAGAGGAATTCATTTTAGTTTGAGGATTTCCTCTCCCCTTTTTCCTCATTCCATTTTGCCGTTTAAGTTAGAGGCATCTCCTCAGTTAGGGGAGTGCGTCGTTTAAATTAGGGACCCTCCTCTAACTTTTTCTAACTTCCCTACACTTGTCTTTCTTTAAAAAAAAAACATATATCTATATCTATCTATCTATCTCTCTCTATATATATATATATATATATATATATATATATATATGTATATATAAATGTGTGTGTGTATATTAATATATAGAGGCTTTTACTATCCTTGCTTTATTGTGATGTGGTGTTGGTACTGTGTGTTTACCAAAATAGTTTTTTTTTTCTTGACTTTAGTATCTTTTGTTAGTCAGGATGTCGAAAGAAGTTAAGCAGTCAGGAATTAAAAAGTGTGACTCGTGCACACAGAAAATGTCTCTTACTGTCTGTCACACCAGCTGTGTGTGTACTGTCTTGGCACTGTCCACCTGCAGGATTCCTGTTCGATCTGTCATGGGTTCAGTTCCAGGGTCCTGCAGGAAAGGAAAAACCAAACTTATTCTCAGGGGTTTATTGAAGGGACCCTTTGATGCAGTAGTTGAAGGCGGTCAGGCTTCAAAAACTGTAGACAAAACTCCAAAAACTTCTTTGTTGAAGAGACATGACCAACCTATTTCTTCAGAACCGATACCTAGCGGTTCCGACAGACAAAAATCTACTTCGGCTCCATCTGCGTCTTCAGAGCCATCAAGTAGTAAAAATAAAAGGAGCTGGTTGCTGTCATTGGAACCGATTCGGTCAGTGCCACAGTCTGCCTTGCTTCAATCTGTGGCTGGTAGCCATAAGACCTCCCATTCCTCTCGGAGTCTTTCGGATGATGGTGTGGACTGAGTGGTGAGAAAGTTGCTTCATACACTGGCCTTGGCAAAAATTCTTTCCCAGCCCAGAAGGTCGTGGAGCCGACTCCAATAGTGTCTTTACCCTAGGTTCCTCCTCCAATTCAGTTGAGTTCGGAACCAGAGTGCCTGGAAGTCCTTGTGGTGGAACCTTCAGTTCTGATGTCCGCTCCAGAAGTTTACGTGCTGATGTGTCAGCTCCGACCACTTTGATACCATCTTCTGTCGAAGGTTCTGGGGGCCAAAACTCCCTTGTCGGCTCCGGGGGGAGAGTAGGACTGGACCCTTGTCGGATCCACCTCGTCCAGTCGGAACTTCGGCGCAGGTCATTTTAGCACCCACATCTGCGTTGGAACCCTTGTCCTTGGTTCGGGGGAGATCTCCTGGCTCCTCAGACCAGGAGTCTCTCTCAGCTCTGGATCAGAGGGTGCCTTTGCGGGGATGAGGAGTGTGCTTTCCTCTGAGACTGCTCCACCCTTGGCGACAGCTACTCTTCCCCCCAAGGGCCCAGTGTCAATCTCTACATCACTCCTCCAACCCCTGTGTAGAGAACCAAAGCCCCAGGATGCCCCAGTGGGTAAAGCCCTCTCTTCAAAACCTCTCCAGAACATCCCCCCAAAGAGATCCCTCGGAAGAGAACATGTAAGAGGAAACACATAGACTCCCCCGAGTCTGTGACATCCGATAGGAATCTGAAGGGTCCCCACAGTCCCCCACTGAGGATGTCTTATTTTTAGACCTCTTAGAGATCCTGAAATAGAGAGGTGGCTGGAAAGCCCTTTCCCCTTTGGAGGATGAGTCTGTATATTTGGAGGCATTTGGTTCTCGACCCTCCATCTCTTGGGTGTCTGCCTTTTGACCAGCTGCTGGGTGTGGTCAGTTGGAAGGCGTGCGGCTCTCTGGAGTCTGTGGAATCAGTTCCGAGGAGGCCAAACAAATTTATCATAGCCCCGGAGGACAAACAGTTTCTAACCAAAGGAATCCCGGTAGATGCTATGGTGGTGGTGGTGGCGCCCACTAAGAAGGAACTCGCTGAAACTTCTGCATCTGTCCACCCACCGAATAAAGAATCTTATATATGATGGACAGATAAGGGAAGCATACGTTTTCTTCAGCAGCCTTTACCCTTAGGTCGCTGAACTACCTATCCCATTTTACCCGCTTGCAGAGGGATCTCGTTAAGGAGTTAGGAGATGCCCTACAAAGTACTACAGCTCAGGGGTTATCTGACAAAATTAACTCTCAGCTTGCGACCTTAACTGCTATTACTAACTCATCCATGTGTCTCATTTTCTTTGCAGCTGATGGAGCGAGTAGAGCAGCAGGTACAGGAATAGCTCTGAGGAGACCTTCCTGGATGCGTCTTAGTGATTTTGTTGAACTCTTCAAGTCTTTCTTTATTGACACCCCTTTTGACGGCTCATCCCTGTTCGGGCCAAAAAGTGAGAGAGACCCTAACCAGGAGTGAACAGGATGGCAAGCCTCTTTCTGCTGTGGGAGTATGTTTTCCCACCTTAATGAGGCCCTATCCCAAGGGCCAGAAGAGCAGAAAGATGTGGTTCTGGAAATTCAAAGGAGCCTCACTAGACACTCGTGGTGATCTTTTTCCCCCGGGGCAGAGGGGGAAATGCAATGGAAGACACCACCCACGTGGCAGAGGGGGTCTGCAGGGTGACAGAGATGCATTCTCTGGTCGCCCCTTCCAGCGCTCCTGCACCAGAAAGCCTGGCTAGACTTAACCCAAGACCAATGGGTACAGTCCATCATATCCAGAGGATACAAAATTCCTTTCTTCCATTCACTACTCCCATCAAAATCTATCTCAGACATTCCACCCAGTCAAAGGGATCAAGCAACCCTAGAGATCTAAAGGTTGCTAGAAAAAAAAAAGCCATCCACGAAGTCCCCACAGACCAAGTCGGATCCGGAATTTACTCAATGTTCTTTTTAGTCCCAAAAAAGACAGGGGGACTGGAGACCAATTCTAGATCTCAGCAGACTAAACAAGTTGGTCAAAAAGACAAAGTTCTGAATGGTAACACTGCAGTCTATATTACCTTTTTTGGGAAAAGACAATTGGATGTGCTAGATAGATCTTCAGGATACATACTACCATGGACAGGCGATCCAGAAGGTATCTGTACTTCCGGCTGAGAGCCAGTTATTACTAGTTCAGAGCTCTGCTCTTTGGTCTCACTACAGCCCCCAGAGTGTTTAACAATTGCATGGTAGTAGTTATGGCTCACCTGAGGCATCAAGGATTCCAGGTTTTTCCATACTTAGATGACTGGCTGCTGACCCCACCACCGAGCATCTACTAACCAGAACAAGAGACTCCACCATTCATTCTCTGCTCTCAGCTGGGTATTACAGTAAACTTAGAAAAATCTGCTTTGTTGCCATCTCAGCATATTACTGTTATAGGGGCAGACACAAGACATATGGTGGCAAAACTGCCTAACGAAAGAGTACAGATGGTACGCCACCAAGTCTCCATACTAATCACGAAGAAAAAAGTGCAAGCCAAATTTGTCCTCAAAGTCCTATGTTCAATGGCAGTGACAATCATATTAGTTCCATTTACACGTCTACACATAAGAATGGCTTCTTTATGCCCAGTGGTCTATGCAGGAGTTGCCTATGTCTCACAAAATTCTCATCAGGAACACCTGCAGGAAGGACATACAATGGTGGCCACTCCAACCAGGTAACTATAGGCAGACCATTTGTACTTCCCCATCCCTTAACCACAGTGACCACGGACGCTTCCCAGATAGGGTGGGCGGGGGCATTACCTGGGACAGACTGTCCAAGGGATTTGGCAGGAACACTAGTACCACTTGCACATAAATGTCCTAGAGATGAGGGCGGTGCTTCTGGCGTTGAAAGCATTCCACAGCTGTCTACCAACAGGTACTGTTGCAATTCAAACAGACAATATATCAGTGGTATGGTACATCAACAAGCAAGGGGGAACCAAATCCTACACCCTATGTCGGGAGGCTCGAGTATGGCAATAGGCAATTTCTTCTTAATGTTTTCTGACTGCATTGCATATCCTGGTGAAATCCAACGTAATAGAAAACAGGTTGAGCAGAGCGATCCTTATGCCTCATGAGTGGTCTCTGAATCAAAAGATTGCGAACAGAATTTTTTGCAAGTGGGGCCAGCCTTGCTGCGATCTATTTGCCATGTCCATCAACACCAAATACAGCAGCTACTTTGCCCTAGTCACCTTTCCGGTGGAGTCATCAAGGGATGCAATTGTGCACAATTGGCCCCCGGGACTTCTATATGCCTCTCCCTCGATGTTCTTCGTGTTTCACTGTTGCAGTCATCACCCTTGGTTTATCTGCCTGTAAGTAACCCTCAGTCGGCCCGAATACCAGAGTCTTAGTATTTCTGCGTCGGATGCTGTCATGTCTTCTATGACCTCAGGTTGTCAGGGGTATAAAACAGGCAGCCAATGTCATTACATCAGTCTTTCTTGCCATGCATCACCCTGAAGCAGAAGCAGTTCGCAAGTGCCGGTCAGCCGCTACCTGAAATTTTCATTTTTTGAGTTGATAATCCTGAAGTCTTCTAAAGCTAAGTACCCCATTGGGGATCCTTTTTTCTTGGTCTAACCGATGTCATAAAAAGTTAACAATTGTCTTGCCTCTGGAAAGCAAATACCTCACAGAGATTTTCATTCTTACTGCATCACCTGTTTAGGCCCAGACCATGACGTCCCTCACTGTCGGTTTTGTGCCTTGTTTAACGCCTGAACCATTCATCATCGGGCTATTTTTGTTGCTAAATTCTTTCGCTGTCGATCTCTGCATTCTGAAATGCCTTCGGTAAGCAATCTGACTACCAATCTTTTGAAAAAACGTAAAGATAAAGACAGTGACAGACCGCATAGGTCCAAAATTGCTGACGATGTTTCCATTAAGCTAGTCGCCAGTCCGCCATTACTCAGTGAGGTGCCTTTGCAGGTCCTGATGCCTGCTTCTATGAATTTGCAGGCCTCTGCTGAGACCCATTCAGAGTCCAGTATGTCGCAAGATGCTTCTTTGACTATGGAACCTGCGGATGTCTCTGTCTTGAATGGGTCTGGAGCTGCTGTGCAGGCACCAGCTTCTGAGGGTGTATTCCGTACTACCGATGTTCATATCAAACCGACGACTTCTTTTTCAGACAAAACTACCGAGTTCTTTAGGCCCAGAGTACACACTTACGCCTAGGACACCGATGACCAAAGTACATGCTCAGGTTCCCATGCCACAAAAATAAATACTTAGGATGGCTGAAGACCTTATTACCCTAATTAGGGGAAGCCAGCCTTCCCTGGCTAAGAGACAAATAATTGAGTTTCCTTCTGATTCTACAGACCAGGCATCTGATGACTCTGACCCATCTGATTATCAGGACATGCCCTTATCAGCCTATGAGGATTCAGATGCAGAGGAATCCATTACCTCTGCCTCCCCTTCAGAGGATTTTTCTTTTGGTAAAACCTTGCATACTTTGAGAGCATTTCCACTGGGAATGCCAAAACTACCCTCAGTCCAAAAGAGACTCGGGGAATTTTTAGAGTTGCCTCAGCACAGGCCACTAGCTATACCCCCTGTCCTGGATGTTGTAGAGGATGTTTTTATGGAATCCAGTCTTACTCCAGATCCATTACCCCTAGGAAACCTGATGGGTACTACAGAGTACCTGATTCCCACAAGTTTTTTTTTTCACGAATCCTACTGCTGGTCCAGAGACCATTTCCCAGGGACCTAAAGGTATTAAGGCTACTTCAGCCAAAAATCCTACTCCTTCGGACAGGGATTCCAGAGCTTTAGACAGATGGGGTAAGAAGGTATATACCTCTGCAACTCTTGCCATCAGGGCATTGAATTGCCAGTTTCACATTTTGGAACTAATTAAACAAAAAATGGTATTTCCAGATTGTGCAAGAAACAGATTTACAAGACCCTTAATGCATTCTGAAAACCAAGTTAGTAAGCATACTTTGCAGTATAGCTTTGATGCCCTAGTAGCATCCTGCAGGGCTGCAGTCACTGGTTCTGTACTGAGAAGGCATGCTTGGCTGAAGGAACAAACCTTGCCATATCATGTCAAATCCAATTTACTAGACACTCCTTTAAATAAGGACTGTTTGACACCAAAGCAGAAGAAGTTCTTAAAAAGATGGGAAAAAAAGCTAAATCTATGCAAATTGTTAAAGAATTCTTACAAGTGCAACCATCTAGATTCAGTAGGCATTGGCCTTCAAAAAACTGGTCCTTTCCTTCCCCTTCCAGGCCTTGCCAGCCTTCCCAGACAAGACCCAGGAGAAACAGGCCACCCAGACTACAGTCTCAGGTTATGCAGAGATCTAAACAATGGAGTGCCCCACCTCAAAAACAGGGCATGGTAAGCCCCCCCCCCATGGTAAAAGTTCACAGTGACTTCCCATTTCAGCTTCTCAGCCGTGCCTAACTGCTTCTTCCCCTAGGAGGAAAACTTGCCCTTCATGCAAAAAACTGGATGTCCATTACTCAGGACCGATGGGTCCTCAACATTGTATCCCGTAGGTACAAATTCTTCTTCCATTCACTGCCAACCCCAAACTGGTTTCCAGACCTTCCCCCAAACCAAATAAAAATAAAGTAAACAGATGCACCTTGATAACACACTATAAACATTTATTAAGAAAAACAGAAAGGAATAGTAAGCGCTTTCACAACTTCACGTTGCTTCGTCAGACAAACTGAAAATAAATACTCTGCTTAAATATATACAAGTTAAATCAATTAACTAATCAACTAATCAGTTAGCTAATAGCTAGTTAAAATATCTAACAGTGAATAGCTTAAATGCAAGTAAAGTTGCAGGAATAACCATCATAAAAACAACATAATAAATATGACATTAAAAGCATCATTATATACATGAAAACGAGATGAAAATATTTAAACTTGTGGAAAGGATGAACCATCTAAAATATAAAAAAATAAATAAATAAATAATGACAATTTAATGCTTAAGGCACCTTGCCTTCAGAAAGGTGACTAAAGAAGTAGTACCATTCAGACCAGGGTATCTTACAGCATTTAATTTAAGTATCCACCTCTATTCATGTCCTTCAGTAAGATTTTCTATGTCCCCTCCTCTACTATTCCTCTGTATGTGTTGTAAGACGAAGAATTTAAAGGAGTGGGACTTATTGGTATTCATAACTGATTAGCCAGTGCATTCGACTATTTGTTCTTATTAATATCCCTGATATGCTCTAAAATTCTCTCCCCAAACCAGTGGGCTGAGGCTCAAAAGCAAGTACTCTCCCTGCTCAATATAGATCTATTCAACCTGTTTCAGTAGAACAAAGGGGTCAGGGTTTCTACTCAAGACTTTTCCTAGTGCCCAGAAAAGAGAGCTCTTGGTGCCCAATCCTGGAACATTCAATTCTCAACACCTTTCTGGTGGTTCCAGAATTCAAGATGCTTACCCTGCAACAGCTTCTCCCTATGCTAGCCAAGGATGCCTGGTTAGTCATTATAGACTTAAAAGAAGCTTATCTGCACATCCCCATAAGGGAGTTATGCAGGAAATGTCTACGTTTCAGGGCAGGCTCTATGCACTATCAGTTCTCTGCACTTCCCTTTGTCTTATCTACTGCGCCTAGAGTATTCACAAAGTGTCTGGCTCCAGAAATTGCATACTGCATGCAGAGAACTATCCAGATTTTCCCATACTTGGATGACTGCCTGATTCAGGCAGACAGTCTGTAATTGCTACTTCAGCACCTGACATTTGTAAAAAGCCTTCTCACTTCATTGGGATACACCATAAACGAAAAGAAATCACAATTGGTACCTAGTCAAAAGATTGTATTCCTGGCAGCAAGCTTGGACACAACTTCCCAGATGGCATTTCTCACTTCAGGAAAACAGGTCTATCTGATAAACTGCTTCAAACAAATGGCCACCAGAACCCAGATATCTGCAAGAAAAATACTACAAGCCTTAGGGTTCATGGCCTCATGTATTCTACTTATTCCATATGCAAGACTGCATATGAGGAAATTTCAATGGTACTTAAAAAGTCTTTGGTGCCAACATTCTCAGGACCTGGAAACAGTCATTCCTATCATAACTTGTCTAAGGGCAGAGTTCCTTTGGTGGGCAGAAGTATGCAATCACAACAAGGGACTGCATTTCACTCAAATCCTCGCCGCCGAAACCCTGACAACAGACACATCAAACTATGCATGGGGAGGCTCACATGGCAGGCAAATGCATTCAGGGCCACTGGAGCCCAGGACAGATTCTCCTGCACATCGATCAAAAAGATGCTAGCTGTACAGAATGTGCTAGCTGTACAGAATGCTCTGACAGCTTTCGGATACCTAATCCTTCCAGGACATCTTCTGCTAAAAACAGACAGCACCAAAGGAACCCATTCTTACCCACTCTGCAGGTTAGCCATGGCCTTGAGCATCCAAGTAAATTTACTTGCTCAATTCCTGCCAGGCAAACAAAATTTACTGGCAGACGACTTGTGCAGAAATCTCCTAGACCCACACGAGTGGAACTTGGAGCCCAACACCTTCAACCTTCTGATCCAGAGGTGGGGGACACCAGAGGTGGACCTTTCTACCTCCCCCGAGAACCACCAGTTAAGCAAATACTGCACCAGGAACCCTCACAGCAGGGCCTGGAAGATGGATGCCTTATCATTACAATGGAAAAACCTCTCAATGTATGCCTTTCCACCTCTGCCCTTTCTCTCAAGAGTACTGCTCAAGATAAAACAGGACAGGCCAAGGGCAATTCTTATTACCCCAGACTGGCCGTGCCACCACTGATACCCACTCCTACACAGCCTGACAATGGTGCCCCCTGGCACCTACACCAGACTCCTACCCTGCTCTCTCAGCAGGAGGGACAGATTTTGCATCCACAATTGCAAACCCTAACCTTGTAGCCTGGCTTATCCCTTGAGTACCCCACCAGTAATGCTCAGTAGACAGGTGTTGGATGTCATTCTTGAAGCCAGAAGGCCTAGTACTAAAAAATCCTATGCTGAAAAGTGGAAAAGATATTGTTCCTGGAGTCAGTCTAAAGGAAAAGACACAGCAGTGCCCTCCTTACCTCTAATCCTGGATTACCTAGCATAGCTACTACATAGAGGCCTATCCTTCTCCTCCGTAAAGATTCATGCTTCTGCCATCTCAGCACATTATAGTACTGAGCCACTTCTATTTTCTCACCCTCTCATCAAACAGTTCCTGAGAGGGGCTAACAACTTAAGGCCCCATAGGAGAGCACCCACCCCTGCCTGGGACCTTAACTTTGTACTGGAAAAGCTCATGCCTTCCCCCTTTTGAACCTGCTGCCTCAGCAGAGATAAAATTCCTCTCTTGGAAAACAGCATTGCTTTTAGCCATAACTTCAGCTAGAGGTGTGTCTGAGTTACAGGCATTAATGGCTGTGGAACCCTTCATTATTTTTCATGCTGACAGGGTTTCCCTCAGGACTAACCCGTCTTTTATGCCTAAGGTGGTGACCAGTGTGGCTCTAAACCAATCAATCCATTTACCTACTTTCTTCCCTAACCCTCAGAATAAAGGGGAAAGGATCCTGCATTCCTTGGACATGCACAGACAGCTCAGGTTCTACCTTGACAGGACTAAGCCTTTCAGAAAATCTGACCAGCTGCTAGTCAGGGGCAGAGGGTAAGGCCACTTCAAAACAAACCATTTCCAAATGGACAGCACACTGCATCAATTTCTGCTACAAGCACCATGGAAAACCTACCCCACAGGGGATCATAACACATTCCACTAGGGTTACTTCCATCTCTACGGCATTTCTCAGGGGAGTCCCTACCAGGGACATTCTGGAAGCTGCAACATGTAGTTCTGTTCACCAAGCATTACCACTTGCCTATCTTTTCCAAATCCAGAGCTGGATTTTCTACAGCAGTCTTGCAAGGCCTACTAGCCAGCCCTAACACTTCTTGACTGCCTCCACCCATCCTCTGCTTTTGGAATCAACCCAAGTGTGATGGCTGCAACAGTGAAACACAAAGAACATAGTACAGTTGTGTACGCTTACCATAAATGTAGCTGTTCAAGTAGATTCACTGTTGCAGTCCTGGTTTCCCTCCCTCCAGTCCCTGGTTTTATCTATCTTTCTCTCTCTCCTCTCTGTGGCTATTCCTAATAGTATAGGTATTTACTTTTTCTGGTGGTGGTTTCCACAACATATACTAGCTCCCTATTTGGGGGGGTCCTGACATTTGGGGCAAGAAAAACTGATGTAATGGCATAGGCTGCCTGTTTTTATACCCCTGACAACCTGATGTCATGGAAGAAGCGACAGCATCCGATGCAGAAATACTAAGACTCTGGTATTCGGGGCAACTGAGGGTTACCTGTAGGCAGATAACCCAAGTGTGATGACTGCAACAGTGAATACACTCTAACATCTACATTTATGGTAAGTGTACACAGCTGTACTTTTCCGTTAATACCCAAGATAATCCAGAAAGCCAAGTCATTGCCCCTTACTGACCTCGACAAATATGGTTTCCATTCCTATGGCCCCCTTTTCTGGAGGAGCCCTGGATCCTGGACCCAGTGCCGGACCGCCTGACTCATCAGTCAGGAACGCTCCACCCCTCCCTTCAAAATCTCAAGCTGACAGCTTGGTTACTCCACTTCCAGTCTTAGCCAGGCTTCCAGATTTATCCCCGGCAGTAAAGCACATTCTGGTTTCATCACACAAGAATACAACTAGGAAACTTTATGCAAATAAATGGAAGATTTTCTCTTATTGGACAGACAGAAACAACATAGATCCCTTTACAGCTCTTTTATCTGAGATTCTTGAATTCTTAATGGAAACTTTTGATCAAGGTGCAGCTGCAGCCATGGTAAGAGTCCAACTAGCTGCTATTTCAAATTACCATGTCTGAGACATGGGGTCAAACATCATGTCCTATAGATTAAGCAAAGCCTTTCTCAGCAGTACTTTTCTTCTAAGGCCTCCCTTAAGAGAACCTCCTCCTCTGTGGGACCTCAATTTGGTATTACTGTCCTGAACCTCACCCTCTTTGAACCAGCCTCCTCATGTTCACTAAAGTTCTTATCTCGGAAGACAATCTTTTTAACAGCAGTTACCTCCACTAGAAGAGTATCAGAATTGTAAGCTCTGTCTATTCGTCCTCCCTATTTAATCTTTCATAAAGACAGTGTCCCTCAGAACGAATCCTTCCTTTCTACCAAAAGTTTGTTCCGAGGCCAATTTGAACCAGTCTATTGAGTTAGCTGTATTTTTCCCTAATTATGGCAACAAGGCAGAATATAAGCTTCATCAGTTGGGCGTGCATAGACAACTACGTTTTTACATACATAGAACGAAAGAATTTTAAAAATCTGACCAACTCTGTGCGTCTTTTTCAGACAACAGGAAAGGTGTTGCAATTTCTAAGGTCACCTTATCAAAATGGTTCACAGATACCATCACTTATGTCTATAACCTGCATAACAAACAGCTGGCAGGCAAAATTACAGGGCATTCAACTAGAGCCATGGCTACTTCTGCCTTCCATGTTAAACTTCCTTTGGACTCAGTTTGTGCAGCTGCCACACAGGTCAACCCTCCTACCTTTATTACTCATTGCAAAGTAGATGTGGCCTCCCGGAACAGGGCTTCCTTTGGATCCACAGTTCTGAAGAGTTTATTCCCTTGAGCCAGCCAGGATGAAGGTACTGGGGACGCTGTCCTAACCATCAAGAATGAAGGTGAGATAGGACAACATAACATAAAGAAGTTATGTACTCACCAAAATGTTCCATGTTTGTTATTCATGATCTTGCTTTCATTCTTGCGACCCACCCTCCTTTCCCCCTTCCGAGAGGATCAAGAGGAACTATAAATTGGCTATAGGTGCCTGACTCTCTTCATGCCTGTTTCAGAGTAGGGGCAGTGCATCTATTCCATTTTGTTTTTTTGGAATGAGTTGGTATAGTCTAGTGTTAGTTCTCAAATGAGATCTGGGGAACAATCGCTAGGCATCATGGGAAATAGCGTAGCCTCTAGCTTTAGTATGCGGCCAAGTTGGAACCGATGTTCAGTTCTGAATCCAGCCAGCAAGAATGAAGGCGAGATCATGGACAACAAACATGGAACGTTATGGTGAGTACATAAGTTCATTTTTTGCAAACTGTAAAAAACCTCAGAGCAAGTTAATATTGACTAAACAAGTCCTCTGGATTGTCTATAGTGATGCATACAATATTAAAGATCTAAAAATCAGAATAATGCAAGATTTATTTTATTAAAACTCTTGCTGAGATGTATGATTGTATTGTTAGATCTGTATATATTCCTTTCTGTGGTTTTCTTTGAATTACAAAACCATATTCAGGCAGTTATTCCTGCTCCTCTAATGTTACCAGTGTTCATTTAGATGGATATACTAAGAAAAGAAGATACAGGAGACATGAGACCTATTACTTTAGTTTATGAAAACACAAATATCTTGAGGGTCCTACCTGTCTGTATCTTGACAAGATTATTTTTTAATTTCTTCAGCGTTCTTAAATAAATGCATGGAAATGAAAATTAAAGCTAGATACATACATACATACATACATGTATACAAATGTTTCAAGCACGGGCATTAATGCCCTTCTAGCTTGCCAATATACCAAATACTTTTTCCCATAATAAATGTCCAGACTGTTCTTAAAAATATCTAAACTAGTACTTGCTTTAATGTAATTTGGTAGTCTGTTCCAAGCATCAGCTACTCTGTCAGAGAACCAATTAGTACACTTCTTATTCCTATAGAATCTTCTACATAGGTTATCTGATGATTCTCTAGTACTTTTTGATAACCCCAAACATTCCCAGAGGTAGTTGTCCATAAATGCCCTGTATACCTGAATAAGATCTCCTCTTAAATATCTGTAAGAGACACTGTACATGTTCAGATATTTTAGTCTTTCATAATAACTTAGATTATCACATCCATGGATGCCCTTGGTATATTTCCACTGTACTCTTTCCAGTTTATTCATGTTTGTTTTCCTATAGGTTTTCCATATTGTTATTCCATACTCAAGTTTGGGTTTAATGTAACTAACAAACAATGACTTCATTATGTTTGATTTCATTTCCTAGACTTTATAAATCTTTTTATACAACCTATAGTTCTATAACTATCATTAGCCAATTGATTGATATGGTTAGAAAAACTCATAGCTGAACCTAACCATGTACCCAGGTCCTTAAATGAGTTTACAGTTTCAATCACTGTGTGCTGTATTAAATATTCACCTTTCAGTTTGTCTCCCATATCGCATATGCTTATTTTTTGATGTATTTATCAACATATTATTCTCCTGTGCCCAAATGGTCAATTTAGTCAAATTATTTTGCAGACATGCCTTATCTGTAACACTTGTAATCAGTTTACCCAATTTCAGGTCATCAGCATATAGACTGTAGAACACCTCAGATAAAAAATTAAGGTCTAAAAGATGCAATCTAAACAAGTAAGGGCCTAGGACAGAGCCCTGTGGGACACCTTGACTGTAACCAAGGATTTCACCTGTCCATTTGGTGTGTGATACTTGCCATGTCTTATTTCTAAGCCATGCAGCTATCCATTTTATCAACAGTACATCAATACCTAGTTTTACTAATTTATTGATCAGTGTTTTGTGTATGACCCTGTCAAATGCTTAAGTAAAATCTATATAAATCACATCACAACACAATTTTTCATTTACAGCTGTTATTGTATTGTTATAGAACATCATGTTACAGGTGGTAATAGATCTATTTTCAACATATGCATGCTGATATATGGCTTCAAGTCCCAACCTATTCAGTTCTGACAATAACTTATCCAGTATTACCTTCTCTGTTATTTTTCCACAACATGAAAGTAGACTTAAGGGTCTATATGATTCTGGGTTTGTCCTACTCCCCTTTCCCTTAAAGACAAGTTTAATAAGTGCACATCTCCAATCTTGAGGAATCTCCCCATATTTTATGACCTAGTGAATAATAGATTTAATGGTAGTGTAAGTTCTTGCTGAAGTGTTCTCAGGTCATTGTTACTTATTCCGTCTCTTCCCTGCACTTTGTTTGGATCCAGTTTGCACAGTTCTTTTTCAATATAATCACATTTGATTCCAGTATCTGGAGTTACCTGGATGTCACTAGGACAGCTTACCACCCCTTTTGTGGAGCCAAACTGTTTTGCCTAAGATTTTGTAAATGTATCTATAATCTGTTGTGTCTGAGAATAAATTTTAGAATCTGCACACAGTTTACCAATTTGTGTATCTTTACTCCTTCCACATCTTATGTATCTATAAAAAGGTTTCCTATTATGCTCAACATCTTTATATAAATTTTCTTCAATTTTTTGTTAATCTTGTCTAACACTATGCTTAATCTGTTTGTTCCGCTTGTTTATTTCAGTTTTCATTTGTAGTTCGACGTCTCTTCCGTTTCTTATATTTTTTGTCTTTCACCTTAATCAGGTATCTTGTTCTTATGGAAGTATACCCCCCTGATGTTACCTGTCTAGATCCTGATGTTAAACATTTTTTTTACTTTTTGCACTCAATTTCTCTTTCAAAACTTTCCACATTCCATCTGCAGTTTTTCCACTGAACACCTCACTCCAGTTAGTTTTATATAATAACTGTTTTGCATCCCTATAATCTGTAATTAACCTTCTATGCATTGGCTTAGATTTCAGTTTGGCACAATTATTTAGCAACAAATTAAAGCAGATAAACACAAAAGCCAGAAGTAGTAGCTGGACTGAACCCACTCAAAGTAATGCAGGCTGCAAATCACTACACAGTTGTAGAATGCAGAATCCATTTTAACTTCAGAACATTAAAATCCAAGGATGAGCGCTTTCATCCAGAAAGATCTAGACTTCATCAGACCTGGGTTCAATCCAGCTACTTCTGGCTTTTGTGTTTATCTGCGTCAGTTTCTACTTTGTGACTTTTTTGAGTTTAGCAACAAATTAACCTTAATAACCCCATGATCACTTCACATCAATGGTGGTAAAAACTTGACTTGAAGTTACAGTAATTTCTTTGGGAACACAACCAACATCTAGTATATTCCGTCCCCGGTAGGTTTTTCTTCCAATCTGAAGCATTTGTTGTTCCTGAATATACTCTGTGAATAATTTCTTTACTGACGTTGTTAAATCAATATTATTCCAGTCTGTTTCTGGTAATATTATTCTTCCCTCTTATGTTTCATGTAAGAAATGTATGACTTCCTCTAGGTCATCTGCACTTGACTTTGGTGGTCTATACACTCCAACAATTGTTATATGTTCCAGGGTTGTCTTTATTGTCACAGTTAACACAGTCTATAGTATTGGTGTTATCATTGAACATGTAATAATCACAGGTCTTGTAGCTGTCTTTAAACCCTATCATAACATCTCCACCTGATTTTTTGTTAGAATGTCTGTTACAGTAAAAACATTTATACTGTGTCAAAACTGGTTTCCAGTCATTGTTCTTTAACCATGTTTCACAAACAATAACAACATCAGTCTTGTGGGAATGTAGCACATTTTCTAATAAAAAACGTTATTGTTAATGCTCCTAGCATTAACAACCATCAGAGATGCATCAAATGTTGCTATCTGTGAACTGTTAGATTTTTGACCTGGCAAAGTTCCTGGCTAGTGTTTGTCAAATATTGCAAAATATCTGCTGCAAAAATTCTCTTCCCTGATCTAGACAGATGCACACCATCCTGTCTGAGCACGTGTGCCCAAAAGAAGGCTTGGATGGTCTACACATTTCCATTTTTTAAAACAGGACATTTGTTCCATGTAGGTGTTTATCCAAAAAATCTTTTCATTTACAGTGACCTGACTATCCTTTCCTTTCTATAGGTGATTTGTGAAAAATATGTCCTAACACCAGTACAAGCTGTACTGTCTAGGACAGCTGTCAGTTCCCGAGCAACAGTCAGAGAATCTTTGTTGGTGACATCATTTGTACCAACTTGAATAAAAACAGATCCATACTTCCTTACATTAAGGCGTTCCAAGACTTGTTTCACATCTTCTATTTTTGCTCCTGGCAAGCATAACACTACTTGATGTTCATTATCATCTTTGCATATATAAGTATCAGTTCCTCTAATAACTGTATCTCCAATTACAAGAATATCTTGGACCCCTATAGTGCCTGTTTTAGGCAAGGCTCAAAAGACAAACCCACCACCGTAAATAGCACAAGTAACCAAAAACTGAGGGTAATGCTACTCAATTCCAGAAGTCTAAACCTCAAAATGTATGCACTCAAGGCACTCCTCAGTATGGAGAATATTGGTATCTGTGCAGTAACAGAAACCTGGTTTAAGGCTCGAGAGAGCACCCCAGCACTACCAGGCTATAACTCATACCATACTTTTCAGCCACCAAACCCAGACCAAAACACAAAAGGCAGGGGTGTATCCATATTCATCAAGGATACCCACACCTCTAGGTTAGTGGCACAGCACAATGCCTCAGAAATCACCCATGTGCAACTAACAATGGGCAAAACTGCAATTCAAATTGTAGCTTGCTACATACAGATCACCCACCATGACCCAGGACCCCCATTCCGTGTTCCTGGAGACACTGGAAAATATGAAGGTCCTACCAATCGCCCTAATATTGGGTGATTTCAATTATCCAAACATTAACTGTGAGAACTACTCAAGTACTAACTCCATTGCCCAACACTTCCTAGAATTTATAAACTCGAACACCCTGGATCAACTGGTCAACACCCCCACCAGAGGTGACAGCATATTGGACCTGGTCATCACCAACATGGACGACTGGTGTTCTACACCAGAGGTCAACCCCTTGCTGGTTAGATCAGACCATAGACTAATCACTCTGGATATCCACATTCCACCCCACCTTCCATTCAAGGAAACCACCATGAAAAACCTTTCAAAAACAAATTTCACGTTACTTAAGACTGAGGTGGAAAGGTTCACAACCCTCTTGCTAAAGGGCAGTGCTGTCCAAGCTGCTGAATCCCTTACAAAGGCACTCTGTGAGCACCTGCAAGAATGCATGTATCGTGCTATCCCAAGCAAAACAAGACTCACTCCTCCAAGAAAAGGAAACCAGTCTGGTGGACCCCTGCCATAAGCAAGCTGTACAATAGAAGGAGGAAACTAGTACAGAAAAGAGTAAAATCCCAAGAAGGAAAGACATCCCTGATCAGTATCAGCAAGGACCTACGATCCCTCATTAAATCTTCTAAGGCTAGCTTCAAAAGAAAAATTGCCAAGGACTCCAAAGATAACCACAAAGTGTTTTTTAGTTATGTCAAGAACCTAAGTGGAAACTCTCAGATCTGCTCTGAGTTAGTGCAGAATAGCACAAAATACATCGAACCAACTGATATTGCCAACATTCTGGCAGAGCCCTGGCAATCACTGAGACACAAGTTAAAACAGCCCTATCCAAAGCCAAAAATACAGCTTCAGTGGGACCGGACGGTGTCCCAGGCTGTGTCTTACACGAGCTCCAAAATGAACTAACCCCTCACCTAAACACACTGTTCAAACTCAGCCTCTCTACAGGCTACGTACCCATAGAGTGGTGCACAGCTACAGTTACCCCGCTCCACAAAAGTGGAGCCACAACGGACCCTGGGAACTATCGCCCTATAAGCCTGACTAGCCTGTTCTGCAAGGCTATGGAGCGCATCATCATGGAACTAATTAACAGAGACATTGGGAACCTCCAAACATTGGACCCTACCCAGTTTGGCTTTGTTAAGGGCAGATAATGCCTCCTAAACATGGTGGACTTATTTGAAACAGTTACCAAGGCTTTAGATGAGGAAAAGGAGGTCCACACAGCCTACCTAGACCTCACAAAGGCTTTCAACACCATTCCCCATTCTGGTATGATAGACAAGCTCACCAGCCTGAACATAAACCCCTGTGTCACGAGATGGGTTGCCAGTTGGCTCACTGATAGAACCCACACAGTGAGAGTTGTAGGCTCTAGGTCCAACTCTAACCCGGTTACAAGTGGTGTCCTCCAGGGCTCTGTTCTGGGACCCCTCCTGTCCGGTATATACTTCTCAGAGGTACAGGCAAGCACAGGAGGACTATGGCTGACCAGGATCACAAATGACTGCAAACTGGGGGCCATAACTGACTCTCTGGCTGATAGACAACCTCCAGAAGGGTCTCACTGAGACAGATACCTGGTGTCAAAATTATGGCCTCCAGCTAAATGCCAAAAAGTGCATAGTCACCCCCTTTGGAAAAAAAGAAAGTACCCATGAACTACCACATATGTGGTAGTCCCCTAAATACAGAAAATGTAATAAGGGATCTGGGGACCCAAGTAGATAGTAATCTCTCCTTTGATAATCATATTGCCAAGGTGGTAAGAAAATCCTTCTATGTGGCCCACCTAATCACAAAAGGGTAAGCATCTAGAATAAAAGAGGTTATTGTGCCCCTCAACTCATCAGACCCATCAGAGAGTACAACGCCCCATTTGGGATGTACCTTACAAGACACCTGCAACAGCTGGAAAGACCACAGAAGTACCTCACCAAGAGGATTACTGGCCTCAGACAGATGCCTTATGCAGCCCGACTGAGGAAACTACAGCTGTACTTGGTTGCATACCACTTACTCAGAGGTGATCTCTGCCTGACATACAAGGTCATATCCAACCCAGAATTGATGGACATGCTCCACCTAAAAATCAAAACAAATCCCCAAGAGCCACACGCTCTAGGGATCTAAACCTCACCACGATAAATAGCATGTGCTGGAATTATAGATTCCTGTCCCAGAAATTCCCCATGCTTTGGAACAGGATTCCAATCTACATTAGGGAGAGCCCCTCTCTAACACTCTTCAAGAGAAACTTTGACGAGTGGATGGGAAACAGAAAATTTACCCCGGGATCACTGAAGTGGCTCTGCTGGACAGAGGCACAGGGAACTAATGGCTCTGCTGGACAAAGGCACAGGGAACTAACCTAAGGGGGAGGGGGCGGTGAAAGCCAACACATTCCGGCTAGGCTTATAGATGCCCTCGGGCAGATAGTCTAGTACTTCCCTATGAACCTATGACCATCTCTGAAGAATCTTAAGCTTCTAATACAGTCATTTCTGCTCTAGCAATTGTTACGAAGGATAAATCTTCATCACTATTATAATCTTATTCCACTGTTTTCATTGCGTGTTAAATTATCATCCTGCTGGCATTGTACATTCACAGCTTGAGCCATGTAGTCAACATCTGACTTTCTCTTCTTTTTTTCTTACATTAATGTTCTTTAATCCTTCCACGTTCAGTTTTGATGTCTTCCTCTTCACCTGCCCCTTGCCTCTTTTTTTCTACCTTTTCCATTGGAAAGGTGATGCCTTTTTCTGTAGACTGAGGGTTTTCTGATAGACGGATATTTTCATTCCCTTTCACCAGTGTGTTACATAACAAAGCAGAATCCTTTTTACTACGTATTCTCTTTACTTTACAGTCATTAGTCAGTTTCTTTTTCTTCCTTGTTAGTTGTTGAAAACGTCTTCCCTTTTTTGTTTCCTTCTAAACAAAGTGGATCCTCAGATTGCTGAATACTTGCATCCACAATTCCATAGATCTCAGGGGCATCATCATGTTTCATAGGGTTTGAATGTTCTTTGCAGAAAATAGATGCATAATTTCCTAAATCCGTTCTATTTGTTCTATGCCTAACATTATTTAGTTCATCAGTGCAGTCATTAATATAGGTTGCAACAGTTCTCCAAGCCATGCCAATTGCACATGTGCAATCATCATCATTAAGTCGATGATGAATGATGAAGAAAGATGGCTTTCTCACTATATCCTGATTACTTCACAGTTTAATGAGGCTGCTTCTCCATCTAAAATGATTAAGATAGCTTTTGAGGTATTCAGTAAATATTTTGTTTAGTTTAGGCCAATATTAAACTAGATTCAGAAAGGCTTACCATGATGCAGAAGTCTTTATTCTGAAAGCTTCTGTATCGCAGTAAGCCTGAGTGATTCAAAACCTGTCACTTTATGCTGCTTTACACTGGCACTGCATGTTGAGTTAAGATTGTTCTCACTGGTGAAGCTGCATGCAGATGCTGTAATCTGGGAGAGTGTCTAATGCAGACTAGTTACAAAGAGAAGTGAGATCACTGTTGATGTGACACCATAACCTCATGTGAAAAAAAATGGGGGCAAAGGTGGTGATGAATGGATGGCTTAGGTAAAAACCATAGATTTTTTATTTATTTATTTTATTTTACATTAGTTAACCGGGATGGTCTGACTGGACACAGGTCCATTGTCAGCAGAGGCCCGGGGAGAAAAGCAACACAGTATGTAAACTTTTACACAATATGTTAAAATACAGTATACAGAGAATTTTCAAACAATGCGTTAAAGTATAGTATACAGCAGAAGACATAAGACCTATATATATATATATATATATATATATATATATATATATATATATATATATACAGGAAAAAATAGTTACACTTGGTTAATAACAGAATAAGTATACAAATTCCATCAGCATTAAGAGAAGGCCTAGACTGTAATATATATTACAGTAGGTATACTAGAAAGTGAGGTATACAAGTGGAGTAATTTTAAGGGCATATGTAATACATGGGCATAGCCACTTATTCATTGTGTGTTCTAAGTGAGTTTTTAAAGTGGGAATAGGTAGTGGCAGAAATCAGAGCAGGTGGGCGTTTATTCCACATTCTAGCTATGGAGTAGGAGAACAGTGCTTTTCCTGCAGTATTGTTAGCACTAGAGATACAGCGGAAGAGTTTATCAGATCAGAGGGGATGATTTGTATTATAGTGGGTGAAAAGTTGGCCTAGTGCAGGAGTTTTTTCTGGATGTGTTACCACATTGTAGATGATGACTAATTGGTGATAGGTTAGTAGCTGGAGAAGTTCCAGCCACTGCAGTTCCCTTAGAACTTGGCAATGGTGGGTTCTAAAGGTGGAGTTGTTTGCAAACTTTATTATAACATGATTCGAGTCTGGCAAGGTCAAGTTTTCTAAGCTGGGTAAGAATTGGAGCAGCATACATTAGGGTAGAGAAGAGGTGAGGTTGGGCTAGGGTAATCCGTGTTTGTTTCGAGAAGGATTGCCTGTGCCTATATAGTGTTCCCATTTTTTATGGACTTTTTTGGTGGTTTGTGAAATGTGGATGTCGAAGTGTAGATTTTAATCAATTTCAATGCCTAGGAGTTTGGTATGGTCAGAGGGAGAGATAATAGTGCTATTTTTGGAGGAGATAGTGAAGGATAGAGGGGTGGAAATGGTTTTGTTTGGGGTGAAAAATAGTAATTTGGTTTTATTAGGATTTAGAATAAGTTGGATCTGAGTGATCCAACTTTCCACAGAGCTAAAGGATTCCTGGATGAGTTGTTGTAGGGTAGGAAGTGATGGAGCTGAACAGATAAGAGTTGAATCATCAGCATATTGTATAAGTGAAGCATGCTGTCTGGTGGTATGGAGATTATTAGTAAATATGGAGAAATGAAATGGGCCTAATATGGAGCCTTGTGGTATACCTATGGTAGTTGAGAGTAAGGGGGAATAGTACTCATTGCCATTGGACAGATTGTTGCCTATTTGACAGCTTTTAAACCAGGCTGTAGTGGAAGGGGCAAAGGATAGGGATGTCAGGGTGTGTAATAGTGAGGAATGTGAAACCATTTCAAATGCTTTGGAGAGGTCTAGAAATATTGCACATGCAAAGTTATTATTATTTCTATGTTGGTTGATCAGATTGGTGAAAGAGAGCATTGCGGTGGTTGTGCTATGGTGTTGTCGGAAGACATGCTGTGTGGGGGAGAGGAGATGGTGTGAGTTTAGGAATTGTATTACCTGAGAATGTATAAATTTTTCTAGTATTTTAGATAAGGGGGATAGAATGGCAATGGGGCGATAATTTAAGTATTCAAAAGAGTTTCCACCTGTATGTAGTGGAATAATGTAGGATACCTTCCATAACTGTGGATCATATGCTTCTTGTATGGAGCGATTGATAAGAATAGAAATAGGGTAGGATAAGGATTCAGCAGCTATTTTTAGGAAGTTGGCTGGTAGATTGTCAGCGGCAAGTGTGGTATGTTTCAGTTTTAGGAGTTTTTTTTTAATTGTTGAGGTGGAAACGGGTGAGAGCGTAAAGGATGGGATGTTGTCAGGGCATTTGGTTGGGTTTATATGTAGGGCTGATTTTGGATAGTTGGGAGGATAGTGTTAAGATGGATTCTGTGAAGTGGTGATTGAATTGGGAGGCAATGTCCTTTTTGTCGTTTGTGGACTTTAGGAGTGGGAGTGGTAGTTTTGCCTGGTTTTAGGAGTGTGAATGGCGTGCCAAAACTTTTGGGTATCTTTTGAATGTTTGTTTTGGATATTGAGGAAGTAATTTTGTCTATCAAGTTTAATTAGTCTCTTGGCCTGATTTCTAAGTTGCAGGTAACTTTATTTGGCTAGGCTAGTATTGTATTTCTTCCAAATTTTCCAAGCCTTATCCCTTGACTTTAGAAGGGCTCTAGTTTCCCTAGTTAGCCATGGTGCATAGTTTGCCTTGGCTCTTATTTTGCTAATTGGTGCAAGTCTATCAAGGATATTGATGAGAAAATTATTGAAGTAGTCAATGGCTTAGTTTAGATTTAGGATTTGTAGTGGCTTCCAGTTACTATGTTTTAGAATACTGTTTAGTTCTTGTTTATTTCATTTACAATCTTCTCTGATTCGTCTAAAAACAATGGGTTTGGCTATGTTGGTATGTTTCCGCAGGAGGAAGGTGGGGAGATGGTCACTAAGACCATCAGGAAGGCATCCTGTCTGATAATTTTGTTTGGGGCAGTTAACTAGTGTCCAATCTAGAATAGCCTGTTAGTGTTTTTTTTGTCTATTCTAGTGGGTTCTTGGATAAGTTGAGTAAAACTGTAAAGATTAATATGGTTAGTGGGGTTATTAGAGGTACAGGCTGACCAATCAGTGTTCAAGTCACCTAGTAAGAGAGTTTATTGGGGAGATTATTTGTGGCCCATTGTAACATTTATTCAATGATGGGAGAGTTATTATCTGGGGGAATATAACTGCAGAGAATTATAGTTTTTTGTGTCATTCATGCTTAGGGTTGAACCTAAGGTTTTGGCATTTTGAAATTTAGGTATAGGGTTTGTAGAGGTTTGATGTTGATTGTATTTTTGTAGAGGACAGCGACTCTCACCTCCCTTTTTTCCCACTCTGTCCAGTCTTAGGATATTATATCCTAGTGGGATAATTTGTTCATTTTGGGTAATAGGTTTTAGCCACGTCTTGGTAATGGTTAGTATGTCAGGGGGGAGTAGTGAGCTGTAAATGTGTGTAGGTCAGAAAGTTTGTTAGAGATACTTCTGATGTTGACATTCAGAATCAATAGGTCAGAGATTTGCCTAGCAGACAGTAGAGAGTTTTGTGGTCCAGGGTTTGGGTGTATGTCTCCAGATATAAGTAGATTTTTAGTGATAAACAGTATGTGTTTAATTGTGTGCACTATGTCTATATTGGATCTAAATGATGTTTTTCTAGTGTAAGATGGTGTTGTGTGAGACTTATGAATTTGTAGGATTAAGCTGTCTTTAAATAATGTAGAAGAGATAGGAAAGAAAATTTGAGTGTGTATATTTGAGAAAGTGTTATGTGGAATGATGTGTTTTCTAATTATGTGTTTGTTTATAATGATGCGATGTTTGTTAGGTATGTGAGGGTTAGGAAGAGAAATCCTAGGATTAATGGTATTTTATGAGGGAGTAGTGGTTGGGTCTTAGTGGTTTTGGGGTTCAGGTATGGGTGTGAGTGTGAATTCCAGGCAAGTAGATACTATGTACTTTTTTTAAGGTAGAAATTTGATAAGGGTGTGTATGAGAGGCCGTTGATTGGAAGTGGGTGTGGTCAGGTAATCTTGGGTTAGAATAAATGTAGAGGTAGTGGGGGCGAGTGGGAAATGAGGGCAGAGTAGGTGAGCGGAGTGAGCCGAGCGGGGCTACACCAGTCCTCGAGACTGCAGAACCTATCTATAGGGCTGGTCAGGACAGAACAGTAAAAGGAAGATACCTCTGTAATTAAGCAGGAGTGGGAGGGAGTTGTGCAGGTTAAAGGTGGGGAAGGGGGGTAGAAGTAATACAAGGTTGTGAGTCAGAAAAACTGGACTAGGCCAGCTGCTAAAAAGAAAACTAAGTCATTTCCAGGTCAGTGTAGTGCAGTATCTTCCTAAAAACTAAAAATCTTATGCTACTAAACTAGTACAGTGTGGTGAAAAGGACCATCACTTCTATATGGAAAAACAATTGAAGTATGGGCTGCAGCTACTTAGTTAAACTTTTTCAAAGAGAAAGTAGTTTTAAGTAATTGACCTAGGAGTACAATAGGAAGAGAAAAATGGGGGGGGGGGTCAGTAGTGTGCATGTGTACAGTGAAAGGGGAAAGAGTCTTCAGTTTAGAGGACAGATTAATAATACTCTTAACATACACTAGTGTAGCTGAAAGCACTTTAGTGTTCCACCGACGCAGGGTCGCACAGTGCAGGGCAACGAGACAGTCTTGGGTTGATTGGAGGTTGGCCAAGACACAGGATGAAACTTGTTGAGGAGGATGCGAGCACATTACTGGGGATTCCTATGAAGCAAGGCAGAAAAGCTAAGTCCATTAGCATATATAGAAGTGATTTTATACAGTGTATTAAGTAAAATGATTTCTTAAGAAATTCAAATGACTTCACTAATTATTTGAATTAATTGGCACAGTTTTGCAAATATAGTTACTCAAATCTGAGTAATGAGAGAACGTTTTAATAAGTTAAATCGGTGTGAACAAACTTTTGTTCCAGCTTAAATTTAGAAGCTAATCAAAATAGCAATGTCTGTGGTGCCAGTAAAGCCCTCAAACCTGATGCTTTTTCATTAGAATTTTTCGTGAAGTTTTTTCATTTGCTTGGTGCTCACATTCTTTTGCTGTATAATTTCTTCATAACAGGGTGATACCTTGATTGCTGCTTTTCCTTACAAATATAATTTTAATTCCAGAGCAGAACAGCATATCTAATTTAAGCAAAATTATAATGCAGTAGCCCTTTTGAATGCTGATCACAAAGTATCTGCCAGGTTTATGAATAGCTATCCATTACTGTGCTTTTCTTCAATAGTTCACTCATCAGTTTGTTTATTCATTCTAGAAAAATTATTTTAGTTAATCATATTCTTTAGTCTCTTTTGTTACACATACAAAAATCAGTAGTATTTCAAAACTGATTTAGCATTTTGCTTATTACATGCTTTCAAAGCGTTTGATGCTGATGGTAGACAGTGGCTATTTAATTTGTTGCAAATACTAGGTTTCCACATTTAATTTTACAACCATATTGTCTTCTTTTTATTACTTGCATATTATAGCAATAACCCACGCCTGGGTGTGGGTAATGCTGGATTTACCCACGGTTGGCGTGGTTTGGTCCCGAGGCCGAAGCCCGAGGGACCAAACAAAGCCAACCGTGGGTAAATACAGCATTACCCACACCCAGAAGTGGGTTATTGCTATTATACCATGACATTATTTAAGAAAAGAAACTATTACTTTTCTTAAATAATGGCATAGTATAATGCCTGTTTACTGCCCTTCCGCAGATGTCTGGCATCCGCGGCAGTTCTGATGTACTGCGCGCCTGCGCAGTACATCAGAGTTGAGCAAAAGCAACAGAGAAAGCAAGATCTCTGTTGCTTTTTCTATTTTAAGCTATGTTAAATGGGTTTAACATAGCGAGACAGTTTAAAATAAGCAACGGAGATGTCCGGTGCTTATTTTAAAACTGTCTCGCTATGTTAAACCCATTTAACATAGAGAACAAAAAAGCAACGGAGATCTTGCTTTCTCCGTTACTTTTAAAACCTGTCTCGCTATGTTAAATGGGTTTAGCATAGCGAGACAGCTTTAAAATAAGCAACGGAGATCTCCGTTGCTTATTTTAAAGCTGTCTCGCTATGTTAAACCCATTTAACATAGCGAGACAGTGTTTTAAAAGTAGAGTTATACTAATGGAAAAAAGTCCGGGCGACCGGACCTTTTTCCATTAGTATAACTCGATTTACAATGTGCACGCTGGCCAATCAGCGTGCACGTTTTGGGGGGGTCATGGTATAATAATGGTTTGAACACATACATGAAACATCAAAACAGATGTGTCAAATTGGATTGCCTTCTTCCCCCACTTTTATTCTAGCACTGAACCCTGTGTTTAATTCCTTTTGTTCTTCACAGCAGGGCACTAATTAAGTCCCTTGTTTCTTGAAGTCTTTGATGCAAGGAAGTTTTCTCTTAAATCCATCTTAAAAATCCTTATGTTTTGCAATATATTCTAAACAGTGCAACTTACAGAAAAATATTCATTTTGAAAGTTCTGCATTAGGCAATGAACTATGCACTGGTTTTATTATCAAAATCCTTTTTACCTGAAACTGTTATTGCATATTTATGAAAGGTTTATTTTTGCTTGCCAAAAATTGGCCAAACAAATCTCTGTAAGTCTGCAAGATAGAGCTGAAGGTGCCATTGGGAAAGTTCATTTGTTTGCCGGTGGTGTATGGCAAGACTGGTTAGCCCACAGCCATTTTGTGATATTGCATAACATATGCAAATTATGCATATAATTTTAACAGAATATTTCCAAACAGCGGTATGCATCTACAGAACCTTGCAAGTCAGATGGCACCTGCCAGTAAAAAATTTTGCACCTTAAATTTTTCATATAAGACAAGCATTTATTTAAATTTTTCAGTTTTTGTGATGGTCATGCTAATATTTATACTGCTTTACCAAACAAACACTGTCTGTATGTCTTTGTGAAGATATTCTTTTGCAACATGTACTGCTTGCATAGGCCCCTGCAGTATAATAGTGTAACACTCCATTTTTGAATTAACATAAATACAGAAAGTATTTTATATTCATAACTTTTGCGAACTCTCTGCAATATGTCAAGCCTTCTGCATCTGTAATAACCATGGAATTGCACACACATACCATATCATGTCAGTTTCCAGTTGTAATCCTGTTCTCTAATGCTGATGTTAGCTATTCCTGTTAGTATGCAAATATTGCTGGTATCTATAATTATGGATGGGTACAAATAATTGTATAGTTTAGGATGTGTAGGTGTTACATACCTCATTCACTGCCACTTCTAATCCTACTCTTAGTACACATGGTTAAGTACTTAGACTTGTAGCCAAGTACTTTATTGTATTCAAACAAGTGTAGCAAAATAAGCCCTGTTTTCTATAACTCTGTTGCAGTCTTCAGTACATTGCAGAAGGTACATCTCAAACAGACTGTTCTATTGTCTGCACTTATAGTTTATGGCAGATTGCAGATGACACCTTGATGTTCATTATACTACTGAAGTAACCTTGGGTTGTATGAGTTGTGTCCTACCTAAGAAACAATGACCAGTCAGCTTCACAAAGCTCTGGTTGCCTCCCATACCTGTACTCTGAGAGCTGATTGGCTAGCCCCTTAGGGGGAAGTCAGCAGTCGGTGCACACAGTTGTAGTACTTTTTTGCTGTCTCAAGAAGCAGTTCAGAGGCCTCACAAGAGCAGCAATCTGCATCAAGCTTGATTTCTGGCAGATAAGTCCCCAAACGGGAGCCCTTCTGGTCATTCATATTCATATTCTTCTTTTAGTCCTAAAATAAAATATTTATCCTTTAAGAAAATCTGTATTTTTTCAATAGTGAAAGTTTTCTGTCAGGGGCCACTGTTTTTAGATCAAGGCTTATTTTCAAGTATTGGGGCTAATTTTGTGGTAAACGTGTACTGCTTGGGAAAACTTTGTGTAGGTAAGTTTTAAGGATTGGGATGTATTTTCAGGGCCAAAAGTGTTTGCTTCTACGTTGTGACAACTGCCTTCATTTTTTTTTTCTGTCAGGGCACATCAGGAAAAGGATTTCAGTGATATCAGTTTTTTTTTGTGTACTGCTTGTGCTTTAATTTTGAAAGGGACTATAGAAAAGTGTGAGAATGTGTGCTGCTTGTTAACACTTATCTGACACAATTCGCTTCTGAACAATTTGTTCCAGCAGCACTTGCCTGCAATCCAGTTTCATCCTCAGCTGCAGCACAGACACTTTACACTGGTCCTGCCGATTCGTCTCCCTCTGCACCTAAAAAGAAAAGTGGGTGACTGTAGTGGCTGATCATTATTTCTCAGATTACTCACTTATTGCTTTGAGTTCCTCTAGTGTATCCCTTTAGCCACCATAGATCGGGGGTCGGCTGTGTCCTGTTTCGCTGTTCCTGTGTCTGATTTGGGCATGGGTGAGCCATCTTCTTTGGGTCTGAGAGATATTCCAGGAAGTTCTTCTCTAAGGTAATCAGGAAAGGGGTCTATATTAGAAGACCGAATGTTTAGGTGATCGAACACCTAAACATCGATGATCTAATATCGAAAGCAAAAAACAGTGAACGGCCGATTTAACACAGGGAAAGATTTCCCTTGGCCGTTCACCAGAGTTTGCTATTTCTCTACTGTTGAACGATCTCAGAGTTGGTATATTTAGTTAGGGGTGGTGTGGGGGGTGAAGCCCCCCACTTAATATTAATGTAAAGTAATTTTTTTTGTGTTGTGGCTTAGGGACGTGTTTCCCCTGGGACATTCGACATTGTGCGGTTCGATATTAGAAGATAGATGTTTAGGTGTTCGATAACTTAAACAGTCGGTCTTCTAATGTAGACCTCAGGAAAGTGCCCTTTTGCCATAGGGTGAAGTGACATCTCCTAGTTGGCCTTCTTCCATTGAGATCCCTGCAAAGGAGAAAACAAAAGGTTAGACATTGTTTATCTGAAGATATGGTGTCTGTTCTTAAAGATAATTTCCTTACCTTAGCCAGGAAGTTTTTACAGGCGGTTAATCCTGGAGCTCAGAAATCCTTAACTAGTACAGTCTTGATATAGAAATTCCTGCGGAAAGTTTCAGAGGATTCTGACATTGATAAAGATTTGGCTTCTCCTGAAGATTTTCAAGGCCAAAACTCTGAGCCAGAGAAAGGTTGGTCTCTCCACCTCTTTTGGAGGAATTTTCTTTATAAGAAACTGTTTTCCAGGATGAATGTGGTATTTTTGTGGAACCAAGTGAATGTTCCACCTGAACTGAGGAGATGTTTATTGCAAGTGGATATACATCATGCTACACCTATCCCTCCTGTTTTGCCAGCCTTGGAGGATTTGTTTAATGCTGCCTGTAATAATCCTGACTCTCTCAGCCATCCGTCCCTAAAAAGGCAGATAGATGAGTACTTTAACCTAACATATTCTTTTTTTCTCATCTTTGATCAGACCCAACTGCCATTTCAACCTCTGACAGCTGAAAACAGACTTTTAGCCAATGCTAATCCTTCTCCTTTGGAATAGGACAGATTTGTTAAGAGAATTTTGTCATCTCTTGTTTTAGCATACACAATTCTTAACTGCTATGCACGTTTATGGAAGCTTATGCTTAGTTGTGTAAACAGTTGGAGGGAATGCTCAGCCACAGTTGCTTTAGAAGGTATCCCCTATCTGAATCCAATTATTTATTTTCTGTCACAAGTATCTAATTATGCTTTGTAGAATGTGTATGATTGTGCATGTATTGTACTAGGGACATTTCTGTTACAGTTTTCAGGTGTTATGCCTGGGTATTTAACCAAAAGTTTGATGATAAAAGAAAGTCTGAGATTTTAAAATATACTTTAGATAAGGAAGTTTTGTTTTGCCCTTTTGCTGCTCATGTCCTTATACAAGTAAATGAAAGAGGGTAAATTCATTCAGGGAATTTCTAAGATTTTTTTCAAATCCCACATTACAAGTCTCTCAGATCCTCAACTCCCTTTAAAAGACAAACTAAGCAATCCCTGCCACATCCTGGCAAACGGGGAACAAAAAATATATGTCTGGAGAGGAATAACAAAAAAACAGGGGTTCTTACAGAAAAAGGTGCAGTCTTTTCCTTCAGAATGACTCTGCCAGTAGTCCCCTCTCCTGCTCCCTTTCTAAATCTGTTTCAGAAACTGGCTGTTACAATCTGTTACCAAAGGGGGAGTATTATCAGACTCTTATGTGATAAATGTGGTTCAGGAGGGTTACAGTGGGCACTAGACACAAATACTTCCTTTCAGAGGAATTCCTCCACACCTTTTGAACCACAGTTCTAGTTTTTGAACATTTGCTTGACTCTAGGAGTTGTGGAACCAGTGCATTTTGGATCAAAGTGGAAAGACTTTTACTGAAGAATGTTTCTGGTCCCAAAGAGAGTGCTTTAATGGAGACCAGTTCTAGATCTTTACTTTCTCAACCTGTATGTTAAAGTACCAAAAATTAAAATGTTGACCCTTCAAAGTCTGTTCCCTGGCATCCCTCTGAGTTGTATGGTAACATTAGATCTAAAGTATGCTCATCTTTTTATCCCCATAGCCACAGGCTTCAGCACATTTCTAAGAGTTCCTCTGTGTCTGGGTCACATTATCAATTCTCTGCTTTACCCTTCGAGTTATCTACAACTCCAAGGGTGCTTACAAAGTGTATAGCTCCAGTAATTGCTCATTACAGACTGCAAGACATTCACATTTTCTTTATTTAGGTGACTTTCTTATCTTTACATTATCTTTTCCTGGATGCCAGGAGTCCTTAAAATGAGTCTTATCTCCTTACAAACCTGGGGTTCCAAGTTAACATTCAGAAATTCTCTTTGAGTACATCACACAGGTTTTGTGTTTCTGAGCTTGCCTTTCAGATACTTCTCAGCAAAAGGCTTTTCTTACTCTGGAAAATGTGTAGGCTTATATGGAACCTTTTCTGAGCTTCTCTGATCAGTACCGGATATCAACAAGAGAATATGCCAGGGTCTATGTTTCTCATGATTCTTCTTGCTAGGATATACATGAAGATAATTTAGTTTTTTTTTTTTTTTTTAACATAAAGACTCAACAGTCTAACCTTCTGGAATTTCAGATACCAGTTTTCGGCTTTGTCAGAAGGGGATTGCACTGGTGGAAACATCAAATGACTCAAAATCCAGGTCTCCCATTTTCTTCTTCTGCCTCAAATTAGTCTGACTACGGGTGTGTTAGATTTTGCTTCAGAAGTAATTTCTCTGTGGGAAAAGGTGCTAGACCTGTGGGACTTTTCAGACAGACCAAATCACACAAATATCAGAGATGCCGACTGTGATCCATGTCATAAAATATCTTCATCATCTGTGGTCCCCAGACCTCTGTAGATTATTTATGTACCACATCACAGTGGTATTGTCTGTAAGCAGGGGAGCACCAGGTCTTACCATTCATGAAGACTGGCTATGACTGCTTCAGAGGTAGCTCTTCACTAGGGTTGAACAAAGCATCTTGTATTCCTTCAGAGAAAAGGTTAGTGGCGGACAATCTGAGCGGGACCAGACATACCATCACAAATGAAAATTGAATGAAGTGTTCTTCCAGGAATTGATCCAGTTGTGAGGTTTGCTTCCTTTCAAAACAAACAAATGCACAAATTCTGCATCAGGATTGCTTTTAGGCAAGCCTGAAAAACACATATGCATTGCATTTTCATTCCAATGGCTGAGATTGTTCCTTTATGCATTTCCACTGATTTTCAGGGTAATTCTAAAGACTCAGAAGGGATTTCCAAAATCAGTGTGGTGATTCACTGTTAACCCAGGCAACATTGGTTCTTCCTTCTTATGGACTTGACCCATTGCAGTTACCACGTTTCCTCACAGACTGGACCTACTCACACATGATGAAGAGTTTGATTCAACCCAGTCTCAAACAACTTTGACTAACTGCCTGGATGATTCAGTTTTGGTGCTTTTCAGGCACCTCTTTCTTGAGGATGTACAGAAGGTACTAAATGAGGCAAGAAAGTATGCTATTGGGAAATCTTAAACTGGTAAATGAAAAAGATTTTCTGGCTGATGTATAGCCCTTAACCAGAGATTGTACCACTGGTTCTTGTATATTTGTGAGTTACTATCCTTTGGCCTTTCTTATTCCTCTGTCATGGTTCATCTAGCAGCCATTTTAGCTTGTTTGACCTTGAATCCTCCCACTAACTCTCGTTTTTTGGTATAACAGTTTCTGAAGGGGTTTTACGTATGAGGCCACATAGAAAGCAAGTGGCTCCTTCTTGGGATCTTAACTTTGTGCTGGAAAAGTTAACTAGGTCTCCCTTTGAACTAGCTCATCAGGCTGTTTTAATGTTCATCACATGGAAGAATGTATTTATTGCTCTGGCATTTGCAAGAAGCATATCTGATTTGAAAGCTCTCATGGTGGGTAAACCCTATCTGATCTTATGTGGAGATAGGGTCACAATAAGAGCAAATCCCTCATTATACCCAAAATAGTTTGTTTTCTTTGATTCAAGCTATCAGTCTGCCAGTGTTCCATCCAGATCCTTAGTACCAGGCGAAAAGGATTCTACAAACTCTAGATATGTATAGGCAGCTCTGTATTATCTTGACAGAACTGTGTCCTTTAGAAAAGCAGATCAGCCGTTAATTTCTTATAATAGGATGGGACAAAAAATGCTTGCCCACAGCTTTTACTTTTTGTTCTCACTATGGCAGATTTGTTTCAGGCAGTATCAAGGTACATTCTATTAGAACCTTGGTTTCTAAAATGGCATCATAGAAAGGGATGGACTCTAGAATCATTTTAGAGGGAAGCAACATTGGTTCCCAATATATAATTTCACAAACCATTGCAAATTGGATTCCTTTCCCCTGTTCCGGGACTGGCTTTGCTAGGACCTCTGTCCAGGGGCTCCTGGATCCTTAGCCTTCCTCCTGCAAGGTTGGATAGGTTTTGGTAAGCAACCCATATAGCCAAAGGCTACTGCAGTAGTAAAACTAATGACCATAGTACAGTTGTGCAAATTGCACTTGCCATAACAGATGTAAGAATTCCTCACTGTTGCAGTAGCCACCCCACCCCCATCCTTCAACTTCTGTATACAATTATTGCTGGGATAAAAAGTTGTTTTTTGCTGTTTATATCTTTTACAGGTTTAGGATGAGTACACTGTTACTTGTATATGGGCAAAGAAAGTCCTGAAATTGTCTGCACTCTGACAGCTGATTTCCCTCCAAGGGGTTAGCCAATCAGCAGTCTAAGTGTAGGTGTTCTGAGGGAAGCTAGAGCTTTGTGAAGCTGGCCAGTGGTTCTTTCATAGGCAGGATACAGCCCATAAAGCTAAAGGCTACTGCAACACTGAGGAATTCAGACATCTACTGTTATGGTAATTTCAACTTGCACATCTGTACTTTCTTTAATGCTGAGACTACCATTCTTGATATAATACCATTAAGGAACAAATATTGCTGGGATTTACAACTTTTGGGAACAAGTAAAGTTATAAGGCTTAGGCAGTGTTTACTTGCGTCCTGTATGTGTTATGTTTTTACTGTTATCCTGAGCACTCATGATGGCATGCTTAAGTTCTTGCTGCAAATTCTATTAAGACATTATTAAACAAAATGGAAAAATGTGCTGTGTTAGCCATAACTCTCCATTAGCAGTCTTCCATTATTTATAGGCATGCACTTCATGTTTCACCAGCCATAACTCTCCATTAGCAGTCTTCCATTATTTATAGTCATGCACTTCGTTTCACTGTGCAGATGAACTAAGTTATGTCAGCCTGCAGTTGGCATCTTGATTACTAACACTGAGGCTGCCATGCTTGACCTATTAGAGTTAATATGAAAATTATTGCCAGTATTCTTTTCTGTGAGAAGACCAATGTTGTGTAGCTCATGATATGCACATATTAATCACTCCTTGATGAGTTATGTTTAATACCATCCTGCAGCTATATAGGTACACAGTTAGCTCCTTCTGCCAAGTTTTCTAATTAATTTTCAGCAAAATTGTGTTAGGATAGCATCAGTAGCTCGGCACCAACCCCTCATAACTTGTAGAATTTGCACCTCATACTTGCTGTTTCATTGCAGAGATGTACTAAATCATGATAATTGATAACCTTATCCTTAATGCTAGATGCTGTTCGTGTTTCACTGTTGCAGTCATTACATTTGGGTTATCTGCTTGCAGGTAGCCCTCAGCCGGCCTGATTAACAAAGTCTTGGGTCCTGCGTCAGTTGCTGTCTCTTCTTCCGTGACGTCATGTCGTCAGGGGTATAAAACATGCAGCCGACGTCATTACATCAGTCTTTCTTGCCATGCGATGTCCGAAGCAGAAGCAGTTCGCAAGTGCCGGTCGGCCGACTCCGGAAATTTTTTTCGAGTTTCAGAACCGAAGTTTTCAACTAAAAGCTAAGTAGCCCATTGGGGAAACTTTTTCTTGCTCTAAACCAATGTCAGTAAAAGTAAATAATTGCATTTTTTGTGAAAAGCAAATACCTCATAAAGATTTTCATTCGTACTGTATTCTTTGCCTTGATCACGATGTACCTCACTGTTGGTTTTGTGCCTTATTTAAACCACGAACTATCCATCGTCAGTTTATTTGCGCTCCTAAATTTTTTGGTGCTTGGTTCACTTATCCTGATACGTCTTCGGTAAGCCATCCGACTACCGACATTCCGAAGAAAAGCAAAGATAAAGACCGAGACAGGCCGCCCAGTTCGCCGGTACTCAGTGAGGTGCTTTTGCAGCCCCTGATACCTGCTACTTCAGATTCGCAGGCCTCTACTGTGACCCATTCGAAGTTTGGTATGCCGCGAGATGCTTCAACTGTGGAACCTGTGGATGTCTCTAACTTGGATGGGTCCGGAGCCGCTGTGCAGGCACCGGCTTCTGAGGGTGTATTCAGGCCTACTGACTTGCATGTTAAACCGGCGCCATCTTCTTCTTCAAGGCCTAAAACTCAAACCATGCCTAGAAAACTGATGCCCAGACCGCATGGTCAGGCCTCTATGCCTAAAGAACAAATTATAAGAATAACTGAAGACCTTATTACTTTAATCAGGGGAAGCCAACCTTCCCTCTCTGAGACCTAGGACTGAGTTTGCTTATGATACTTATGACCAGGATTCTGAAATTTCTGATGTTCATCATGTTACCCTGCTGCAGTCATCACACTTGGGTTATCCTGCCTTCAGGCAGTCGCGCAGTCGGCCAGAATTCCAAAGTCTTGGTCCGGCGTCGGTTGCTGTCACTTCTTCCCTGCCGTCAGAGTGCCAGGGGTATATCAGAGGCATCCGACGCCATTTTCTTCAGTCTTTCTTGCCGTGCGGTGCCTGAAGCAGAAGCAGTTCACAAGTGCCAGTCGGCCGACACCTGAGATTTTCGAATCGAGTTTCAGTCCGAAGTCTTCAAAGCTAAGTACCCTGTTGGGGAACCTTTTCTTGCCTCAGTCCGATGTCAGAAAAAGTTAACAATTGCATTTCTTGTGGGAAGCAAATACCTCAAAAGGACTTTCATTCTTTTTGTATTCCTTGCCTAGGCCCAGACCACGACGTCACTGGTTGTCAGTTTTGTGCTAGGTTCAATAAGCGAACTATAAAGCATTGCTTTGATTTCGCACGACACTACTTCGGTAGTAAATTTAATTACACTATGCCGTTGGAGCAACCGGCTACCGGCATGCATAAAAAACGCAAGGATAGGGACAGGCAGCCTAGATCCAAGCCGGACTCCGAGGCCTCGGCTGGCCCGGTTGCCTGTTCTCCGGTTTTCAGTGAGGTGCCTACGCAGCCCCTGGCTACCGCTGAATTGGATCCCTAGGCCACATCGGATCCCCCAGCAGAGATTTCTAGGCCAACGCAGCCTTTTTCCTTAGGCCCAACCGACGACATCGCAGTAGGGGAAGCCGGTGCTGCAGAAACACCTTCGGTTTCTGAAGGTGTCTTCAGACCGACTACCCTCACCATTAAATCTTATGCTAAGCTTAAGACTCCTCTAAACCCAAAAAAGCCTACACTTCAGTCTCCAGGTCAAGGCCCTATGCCTAAGAAACAGATGCTTGAAATGGCTGAAGATTTGATTTCTTTGATCAGGGGTTCCCACCCCCACCCCCCTGACAAAAGGCCTAGACATGAGGAGGATTATGCCTCCTCTGATCAGGTGTCTGTTTCCTCAGGCTCCTCTGAGGAACAGGATTATTCCTTTCCCCCCTTATGAAGATTCTGATGCTGAAGACTCAATTCCCTCAGCTTCTCCCCCTGAAGAGTACTCCTTTGGGGAAACCTTACACACCATGAGGGAACATTTCCACTGGGAAGGTCAGGACTACTCTGACTCAAAGAAAAGGCTCCGGGAGTTTCTTTTACTTCCCCAGCACAGACCTCTTGCTATCCCCCCTGTTTTGGACATAGTAGATGATGTTTTATTAGAATCTAGTTTAAATCCAGATTCTCTTCCTCCTGCTCCAGCCAAACCAGATAGATACTATAGAGTGCCTGACTCTCACAAATTCCTTTACAAAAGCCCTGCTGCTGATCCAGAGAAAATCTCCCAGGGTCCCAAAGAGGCTAAGGCTTCTATGGCTAAAAATCCTGTACCTTCAGAAAGGGACTCCAGAGCACTAGACAGGTGGGGGAAGAAGGTTTACACCTCTACTACTCTAGCTATGACAGCATTAAATTGTCAATTTCACATGCTTAAATACCAGCAATTCCTTATGTCTCAAATAAAACAAAAGATGGGCACGCTCCCTCAACAGTCTGAACTCAAGGAAATGCAAGATCTGTTACATGCAGCTGAACAGGTGGGCAAACATACTTTACAATGTGGTTTTGATGCCTTGGAAGCTTCCTCCAGAGCAGCTGTTACTGGGTCTGTGATACGTAGGCATGCTTGGTTAAAGGAACAATCTCTGCCTGATCATGTTAAAGCAGTTACTGGATGCGCCCCTACAACAGGATGTTTTATTTGGGATTAAAGCAGAAGAGGTTTTAAAGAAAATGGAGGATAAGGCAAAATCTATGCAGACGGTCAAAGATTTCTTACAAGTACAGCCCCCACGCTTCAGCAGAAATTGGCCAACAAAAAATTGGTCCTTTCCAGCTTCTGACTGGCCACAGAGGGGTAAATACAGGCACCCAAGGGGCAGAGGACAAGCACAAATCCCTTACAAACCTCACCAATGCGGCACTTCAACAAAGAAGGGAGGAGAAGACAGGTCCCAAACCACTAGAAGGCAAACACAATGACTTAAACATCAAATTGCCAAGCAAAACCCTCTTGGCAGATCCCTTGGTCGGAAAATTAACACTTTTTCCAGACAACTGGCGTATCGTCACAAAGGACAAATGGATCCTAGACATTATCTCACACGGATACAGATTCCATTTCCACACCTTGCCAAGGATAAAAGGAATGCCAAACTTGCCACAAAATCAATGGGCAGAGGCACAAAAACAAATTACAGCTCTCATGAACATGAAAGCCATCCAACTGGTACCTACACAGGAGTGAGGCCAAGGATTTTACTCAAGGCTCTTTCTAGTCCCCAGAAAGGACAATGCTTGGAGACCCATTCTGGACCTTTCAATTTTAAACACTTTCTTGCAAGTACCCACATTCAAGATGCTAACACTACAGCAGCTTCTTCCCATGTTGGGCAAGAAAGCTTGGCTAGTAACATTGGACCTCAAGGAGGCATACCTGCATCTCCCTATCAGACAAAATTGCAGAAGATACCTCCGTTTCATTCCAGGTTCAACCCATTACCAATTCTCTGCACTGCCCTTTGGCTTATCTACTGTGCCCAGTGTCTTCACAAAATGCCTGGCACCAGTAATTGCATACTGCAGACAAAGGGGAATTCAAATATGCCCGTACCTGGATGACTGTCTCATACAAGCAGAAAGCAAGGACATTCTCTTACAACACCTGGCTTTTGTAAGACATCTTCTAAGTTGCCTAGGGTACACAGTAAACGAACAGAAATCAAAACTAGTGCCTTCACAAACTATGACATTCCTGGGTGCCAGCTTAAATACAACGGCCCAGATGGCTTATCTGACGCCAGACAAACAACTACAATTAACTCAGTACTTCAGAACAGTGGCAACAAAGACCAAACTCCCTGCAAGAAAAATTCTGCAGGCCTTGGGCTTCATAGCATATTGCATACTACTAATACCATTTACAAAACTGCATATGAGGAAATTACAATGGTACCTAAAAAGCGTATGGACTCAACACAGTCACAGCTTGGAAACAATGATAACTCTCATTCCCTGCCTTCAACAGGAGTTTCTATGGTGGTCACAGGCTTGTCACCTCAACAAGGGTCAGCCTTTCACCCTAACCCCAGCCAGGCAAACTATGACAACAGATGTATCGGACTATGCCTGGGGGGCACACATGGCAGGACGGTGCGTTCAAGGCTTATGGTCAGCAGATCAAAGGAATCTGCACATCAATCAAAAAGAAATGCTAGCTGTACAAAATGCTCTGACAGCCTTCAAGGACCTCTTGCATCCAGGACAGCTTACCATAAGGACAGACAACACCACAGTAATGTAGTACATAAACAAACAAGGGGGCACACACTCCTACCGTCTATGCAGGCAAGCAATGACCTTGTGGAACACAGCAGTGGCTTACCAAGTTCAATTACAAGCTCAATTCCTGCCAGGAAAAAAGAACATATTGGCATACGACCTAAGCAGAAACATCATGGATCCCCACGAATGGAAACTGGATCCACAAGTATTCGCAATGATAACTCAAAAGTGAGGGCTCCCAGACATAGACCTGTTTGCCAGCCCTCAAAACTATCAGCTAACAAAGTTTTGCACAAGGACCTTTCACCAACAAGCTTGGAAAGTGGACGCACTCTCATTCAGTTGGAAAATGCTAACAGTATATGCCTTTCCTCCACTACCCCTTCTCACAAAGGTGCTACTGAAAGTCAGGATGGAGAGACCCCGAATGATACTCATTGCTCCAGACTGGCCACGCCAGCACTGGCACCCACTATTAAGAAATACGGCCCATAGCCCACCATGGATTCTACCACAAATTACCCACCTGCTCACACAGCAAGACAATCAGATTCTACACAGCCAGCTCAAAACCTTAAACTTGGCTGCATGGCAAGTCACCTAGGCAACCAGCCAGCTCCTCTCTCTCAAGCTGTTATGGAAGTTATTCTGGAGGTCAGGAGGCCCAGCACCAGGAAAGCCTTCTCAGACAAATGGAAAAGGTTTTGCACCTGGAACCAAGCTAAAGGCCAAAATACCCTTCAGCCTGACATACCTCCGATTCTGCAATATCTAACTGAGATGTTACACAAAGGGCTTTCTTTTTCATCTATTAAGATCCACGCCTCAGCTATATCTGCTCACTACAACACGGATCCTCCCTTATTTTCACATCCACTCTTAAGGCAGTTTCTCAGAGGGGCCAAGAACATTAGGCCTCCCAGGAGAGCACCAATACCTACTTGGGACCTCAATTTTGTTCTGGAAAAACTCACGCTACCTCCTTTTGAACCAGCTTTCTCTGCTGACCTAATGTTTATATCATGGAAGCCTGCCCTGCTGCTAGCAATCACTTCAGCTAGAAGAATTTCAGAGCTTCAGGCACTAATGGCAGTAGAGCCTTTCCTCATTTTTCATCAAGACAGGGTTTCTCTACGAACTAACCCCTCCTTTATGCCTAAGGTGGTATCCAGTGCGGCCCTAAATCAAGCCATCCATTTACCCACCTTCTTTCCAAATCCACAGAACAAAGGAGAAAGACTCCTGCATTCCTTGGACATTCACAGACAGCTACGTTACTACTTGGGTAGAACTAAGGTTTTCAGAAAATCTGACCAGCTTCTTGTATCCTATGCTACAGCATCACAAGGAAAGGCTATCTCAAAACAAACCATTTCCAAATGGATAGGACATTGCATACGTTTTTGCTACTCCCACCATGGAAAACCAGTTCCTGCTACCATAAGGCCCCACTCTACCAGGGCAGCAGCTGCATCTACAGCCTTCCTCAGGGGGGTACCAACCAAGGATATTCTGGAAGCTGCAACTTGGAGCTCAGTACACACCTCCACCAAACATTATCACTTACCACGTTACTCTAAGACCAGGGCGGGCTTCGCCACTGCAGTTTTGCAGGGCCTTCTAGCCCCCTCTAACCCTGTTTGACTCCTCCGCCCATCCTTAGCTTTGGGATTCTACCCAAATGTGATGACTGCAGCAGGGTAACACGATGAACATAGTACTGTTTTGTACCTACCGTAAATGTAGATGTTCGAGTGAATACCCTGCTGCAATCCAGGTTGCCCTCCCTCCATCCCCTCTAAAACTAGTTGAACTTATCTCTATTCTATACCACCTCTGTGGTGTGTTTGCTTGTGCCTAAGGGTTTTGTTTTACTTTTTTTTCAAGATATATATATATATATATATATATATATATACATACATATATTTTTGCCTACCTGTTAGGGGCACCTGACATCTGGGGCAAGAAAAACTGAAGAAAATGGCTTTGGATGCCTCTGATATACCCCTGGCACTCTGACGTTAGGGAAGAAGTGACCGCAACTGACGCCGGACCAAGACTTTGGAATTTTGGCCGACTGCGGGACCGCCTGACGGCAGGATAACCCAAGTGTGATGACTGCAGCAGGGTATACACTCGAACATCTACATTTATGGTAGGTATAAAACTGTACTTTTCCTCTGATGACCAGGATTTACCCTTATCTATCTATGTGGATTCTGATGCTGAGGACTCTATTCCCTCTGCTTCCCCCCAGAGGATTTCTCAGGAAGCTTTTTCATTGGGAAAGTCAGGATTTCTCTGATTCTAAAAAGAGGCTTAGGGATTTCTTACTCCTGCCCCAGCACAGGCCTTTAGCTATACCTCCTGTACTGGTCATTGTTGATGATGCCTTTTTGGAATCTAGCATGGCCCCCAACTCTTTACCTCATGCTTCCAGAAAACCTGATCGATATTGCAGGGTTCCTGACTCTCACAAGTTCCTTTTCAAAAATCCTACTGCAAATCCTGAAACCATTTCACAGGGACCCAAGGGCATTAAAGCTACTACTGCCAAAAATCCTACCCCCTCTGGTAGCGACTCCAGGGCACTGGATAGATGGGATAAGAAGGTATACATTTCTGCAACTCTGGCCATTAGGGCCTTGAATTGCCAATTTCATATGTTAAAGTATCAGCTGCATATTATTGGATTGCTTAAACAGAAAATGATGTTGACTCCTGATTCTGCTGAAAATAAGGATTTACAGGATTTTTATGCATTTTGCTGAACAAGTTGGTAAACATACATTGCAATGTGGTTTTGATTCACTAGAAGCATTTTGCAGGGTTGTGGTAACTGGGTCTGTACTTAGAAGGCATGCTTGGCTTAAGGAGCAATCCTTGCCAGATCATTTTTAAGTGAAATTACTGGATGCTTCCTTAAATCAGGGGCACCTGTTTGGCAACAAGGCAGAAGAAGTTCTTAAAAGGATGGAGGAAAAAGATAAATCTATGCAAACTGTTAAAGACTTTTTACCAGTACACCCTCCAAGATTTAGTAGGCATTGGCCTTCTAAGAATTGGTCCTTTCCTGCCTCTTCCAGACCTTCTCAGTCCAAACCCAGATCCAGCAGAGCACCCAAGCTTCAGTCCCAGGGGGACACATAGGACTAAGCAGTGGGGGGGCCTCCACTTCCAAATTTGGGAGTAATAAAACTCCCCCTATGTTAAACTGTCTCAATGACTTCATTTTAAAACTTCCAAGCAACTTCTCAACTGACTGCCCCTTTGGGGGGAAAGATTGCACTTCATGCAGAGAACTGGGGACTCATTACCCAGGACAAATGGGTTTTAAATATAGTGTCCCAAGGATACAGATTTCACTTCCACATGTCACCAACTCCAAATGGTTGGCTGGGTCTACCTCCAAAGCAGTGGGCAGAGGCCCAGAAGCAAGTACTCTCTCTCTTAAGTATAGGGGCTATTCAGTTGGTACCAGAAGAGAAAAAGGGGCAAGGTTTCTACTCGAGATTTTTCCTGGTACCCAGAAAAGACAGTTCATGGCGTCCTATCCTGGACCTGCCTACTCTATAAACACTTTTTTGGTGATTCCAAAATTCAAGATGGTGACTCTTCACCAGTTGCTTCCTTTGCTAAGCAAAGATGCCTGGTTGGCAACACTAAATTTAAAGGAAGCATACCTGCACATCCCAATCAGGGAGTCTTGCAGAAGATACCTACGCTTCAAAGCAGGCTACATGCACCATCAGTTTTCTGCACTGCCGTTTGGCTTATCTACTGCACCCAGGGTATTCACACAGTGCCTAGCTCCAGTCATTGCATTTTGCAGGCAAAGAAATATTCAAATATACCAATACCTGGACGATTGTCTAATTCAGGCAGAAAACCAGGACATACTTTTGAATCATCTGGCTTTTGTACAGAGGGTGCTAACTTGTCGGTGGTACATCATAAATGAAAAGAAATCACACCTGGTACCCTGCCAACAAATTATATTCCTGGGAGCAAGCTTGAATACAACTTCCCAGATGGCTTTCCTCACACCAGAGAAACAAATTCACTTGACAACCTACTTCAAACAAGTGGTCACAAAAACCCTGCTATCTGCAAGGCAAATACTACAAGCCTTGGGGTTCATGGCCTCATGCATTCTTCTAATTCCATATGCAAGATGGCATATGAGGAAACTACAATGGTATCTAAAAAGCCTATGGTGTCAACATTGTCAGGATCTAGAAGCAATGATTCCTATCATTCCTTGTGTATGGCTAGAGTTTCTTTGGTGGGCAGAGGCCTGCCACCAAAACATGGGACTACCATTCACACTGCCCCCTGCCGCCCAAACCCTAATAACAGACACATCAGACTATGCATGGGGGGGGGTGCACCTGGCAGGGAAGTGCATTCAGGGCAAATGGAACCCAATTCAAATGCACCTTCACATCAATCATAAAGAAATTTTAGCTGTACAGAATGCTCTGACAGCCTTCAAGGACCACATTCTTCCAGGACAATTAATGGTAAAGACGGACAATGCCACTGTTATGTACTACATAAACAAGCAGGGGGGTACACATTCTTACCCCCTGTGCAGACTAGCCATGGCATTGCGGAACACAGCCTTGAGCTACCAAGTACATCTACAAGCTCAATTCCTGCCAGAAAAACTAAATACACTGGCAAATGGACTAAGCAGAACTGTCATGGACCCACACGAGTGGAAACTGGAACCAAGGATTTTCAACATGTTGACAAGCAAATGGGGGAGCCCAGTAATAGACCTGTTTGCCTCCCACCAGAACTGTCAATTGGAAAAATTTTGTGCAAGGACTCTCCACTGACAAGCTTGGAAGGTGGATGCTCTGTCCTTCAGCTGGAAAAACCTATCAGTTTATGCCTTTCCTCCTCTGCCTCTGCTCTCCAAAGTACTACCAAAGATCAGACAAGACAAACCAAGGATGATTTTGTTGGCACCAACTTGGCCATGCCAACACTGGCACCCCCTCCTCTGCAATGTGTCGTTGGCCCCATAGCACCTGCCTCAGACTCCTACCCTGCTGTCTCAGCAGGAGAACCAGATTCTGCACCCTCTGCTTCAAACACGGAACCTAGCAGCCTGGCTAATTACCTAAGCTCTCTTTTACCATCCCTCAGTAAATCTGTGATGGATGTCATTTTAGAGGCAAGGAGGCATAGTACTAGAAAATCTTATGCTGAAAAATATAAAAGATTCTGTGCCTGGAACCAATCTCAAGGGATGAGCACAGCAGTGCCCAGTTTACCTCAGATTTTACAATACTTAACTGAGGTGCTTCACAAGGGAAGGGCCTGTCTTTTTCCTCAATACAAATTCACGCCATTTCAGCTCATTATAACAGAACCTCTCCTCTTCTCTCTTCCACTGCCCAAGCAGTTCCTCAGAGGGGCCAAAAATTCAGGACCACCCAGGAGAGCTCCAACTCCAGCCTGGGACCTTAACTTTGTATTGGAGAAACTCACCCTTCCTCTTTTCGAGCCAGCGGCTACTGCAGATTTAAAATTCCTTTCTTGGAAAACAGCTTCCCTTTTAGCCATCACTTCAGCAAGAAGGATATCTGAATTACAGGCCCTTATGACAGTGGAGCCTTTCATCATCTTTCATGTGGACAGGGTGTCCCTCAGGACCAATCCTTCTTTCATGCCAAAGGTGGCATCCAGTGTGGCCTTTAATCAGTCCATTCATTTGCCTACCTTCTTTCCTAATGCACAGAACAAAGAGAAACGGATACTGCATTCCTTAGATGTGCACAGACAGCTTAGATTCTACTTGGACATGACTGAACCTCAAAAGAAATCTAAACAATTGCTGGTGGCATTTGCTACAGGGACAGATGGAAAAGCTATTTCAAAGCGAACTATCTCCAAATGAATAGGCCATTGCATTCACTTCTGCTATAAGCACCATGGAAAACCTATCCCACAGAGGATAAGATCCCACTCAACCAGGGCTGCATCTACTTCTACAGCCTTTCTCAGAGACGTACCTACCAGAGACGTCCTAAAAGCTGCTACCTGGAGTTCTGTACATACTTTCACCAAGCATTACCATTTGCCAATTTTCTCTAAATCCAGAGCTGGCTTTGCCACTGCAGTTTTGCAGGGCCTTATACCTGGTCCTAATGTGATCTAAACTCCTCCTCCCATCCTTAGCTTTGGGAATCTACCCCAAATGTAATGACTGCAACAGTGAAACATGAAGAACATAGTACAGATGTTCATCGTGCATACAGCTGCAGTCATAACAGATGGGTTCTCCTGCCGTCAGGCGGGTCCTCGGTCGGCCGAATTCCAAAGTCTAGGTTTGGCGTCGGTTGTCATCGCTTCTTCCCTGATGTCAGTGCAACAGGGGTATAAAGGAACCAGCCAACACCATTTTCTTCAGTCTTTCTTGCCGCGCGGTGCCCGAAGCAGT
>NC_056738.1:455104527-455197493 GCF_019279795.1 Protopterus annectens
TCACTGAAAGACCATTTCATTGAAACCAAATCACTTAAAGTTCATTTCACTGACAAGTAGTAGTGTAAGGCAAGTAAAAGGTATGTGTCCTTTTCCCCACTGTAGTGCGATCCTGATGTTAGTATATATAGTTAGGGGGGCATAGCCCCCCACTTAATTTGGTTTTCTGTTGTCTGGTTTTGTTTTACATTATTTGGTAAAATTGAACTAGGGATAGATATATATATATATATATATATATATATATATATATATATATATAAGAAAAGCTCCAAAAGTACCTCACCGAGAGGATCAAGGGACTCAAACAGATGCCTTACACAGTTAGGATAAAGAAACTCCAGCTCTACTTAGTTGCTTACCGCCTACTCAGAGGTGATCTGTGCCTGACGAATAAAGCCATGTCCAACCCAGAATTAATGGACATGCTCCACCTCAGGAAATCCAAATCCCTTAAAGCTACATGCTCCAGGGACTTTAACCTCATCACAGAAATAAATAGGATAAGCTGGAGGGACAGATTCATATCCCAGAGGCTCCCCTCACTCTGGAACAAAATCCCAGTTCATGTTAGGCAGAGCCCCTCAATGACCCTCTTCAAGAGTAATCTTGACGAGTGGATGGGAGAGCGTAGGTTTACCCTTGGGATCTCTTTTGTGTCCCTACTAGAAAGAGGCACAGTAAACTAACCTTAAAAGGGCTATCTTCTGTGACCTACTATAAGAGGCACAGTCAACTAATCTAAAAGGGTGGCGAAAGCCAAACACACTCTGGCTAGGCTTATAAATGCCCTAGGGCAGATAGCCTAGTATCAACCTATGAACCTATATACATATAAATATATATATATATTATATATATACACTTGCATATATTTTATATATATATATATATATATATATATATATATATATATAGATATAGATATTGGTCTATATAAACAGATTAGATATAAGTATTTATATAGATATGTATATTCAGTGAGGGGAGGTATGTAACTGTTCTTGTATATAATACATGATTATGTATGCAGGTGGTTGTCACGTAAAAAAGTTTCCATATTCTTTTCTAAAGTGGTTATGTAATTCTGTACTGCAATGTCTCAGGACTACCTCCAAATTAAATGCACTGTTTTTTGTAAGGTTATTTTGGTAATTCAATGAATCTTTCACTTGGAAGAGTTTTTCCCTAGTAAAGTGATTTATTTTGGGGACATTACGCTGACCAGCTTGAAGACAGGTTATGTATAGTAGAATGCTTTCACTAAAATACTTAAGGGTGTGCCAGCCTTCATAGCATGCTGTAGTACTAACGCTTTGTATGTGTGTTTATTGTTTTGAATGCACTATAAAAACTGTGCTGCATGAAAATGTTTTATTGTATTGTTTGTGGATTTTAAGTATGGTGCCCCGCCTCTTGAACTGCTAACTCAAAGTACTTTTTATGTCTGGTTAGCTGGAGTTTTTGTCTGCATTTAAGTAGTAATTTCAAGAAATGTTTAAACAGTATACTATTTTTTTTGTCTGTTTGATTCAGAAGGAAGAAAGTTGCTGATTCGTTCTCCAGTATCCATGGATCAGTTTTACGGCACTCAATTCTGAAGGGGGTATCTGCACAAATAACATCTGCAGCAGTAAGTACAAGATTTCACATAGCAGACAGCTGTTGTGATGATGCACTATATTTGTATGCACATGGAGTAGCAAGACAGAATGACATTGAGAAAGCTGCATGTTCTATCCAGTCTCCTAACTGCACTCATGTCAAAATTGATGTAGGTTTTATATAGCCAACTAAATGAACTCCTCATAAACCCCTTTGTAATACTGTTGTTAGCTAGCTGGAACATGGCTAGGACTCCAGAGGTCAAGCTTGGTGAGTCTAATCACCAGTGGAGTCCCTCAGGGTTCTGTGCTGTGCCTGCTCCTCTTTGCATCTACTTTTTGGATGTCAAGGGTCTCTGGCTAACCAAGTTCACAGATGACTGCAAACTGGGAGCAGTCATTGAATCCCCCCAAAACTAGAACACCCTTCAAAAATGTCTAATGCAGACAAACTATCTGTGCCAAAGCCATGGCTTAAAACTTAGTACCAAGAAGTGCATTATATTTCTTTTTGGGAAGTCTACCACTCTGGATAACAGAGTCCGGAGTAAAACACCCCTAAAAGTTTATTCAGTAGTCAGGGATCCAGGGACTGTTGTAGATATTAACCTAGCCTTTGACCAACATGTGTCCAAGGTAGTAAGTAACTCCTTCAATGTTGCTCAAGTTATTAGTAAGGGAATAGAATATTGGTCCAGAGAAGTCATCATACCATTGTACTTGGCTGTCATCAGAGCTGTCATAGAGTATAATGCTGCATGTGTCTGGTCATGTATCCACCAAAGGGGCAACTAGAACATCCACAAAGGTATCTTATTAAAAAAAATACAGGGAAGTTAACACAATGTCCTTCACTGATCACCTCAAAGCCTTTTCTCATTACTCAGTATCATACGGGCTTCAGAGAGAAAATCTTTGCCTGGAATACAAGACATCCCTGAACCCTGTTTTGATGAACCTTTTGCAAATCCTCAAAACAAATTACATCAGAACTACTAGATTAAAAGACCTAACTTTTGCTTGTGCCATAAATAGATAAATAGGACTTGTTGGAGACAGATATGTTTCTCAGAGAATTACCTTTCTCTGTAAATGACTCCCCCATACATGTGAAGCAGAGTTCCTCCCTATCCCTAATTAAATGCAACTTGGACAAATGGATGGATGTTTGGAAACTTGCCCCTGGGCTGGCACTTATTTCTGGACAGAGGCTATCAGTAGATCACCCCTATATAAATGGATCACATTTGAGTAGCATGGCTAGGTGTATAAAGGTCCTAGTGGTAATTATTGTAGTATACTCCTGTGAACATGTAGTGTATTGTATTACCATCAACTGTTTAGGGATCTTGAAATGAACCCAGTGAACTTTGACTTGGTTATAGATTTACAGGTGGTTGTTGATCTTTATAACTAGGATTAAAACACCATGGCATTAATGCTGTGTAGTGTAGAGTACTTTGCACTGAATTTGGTGGCTATTTGTTCCCTGAAGTATGAACAGCATTATGGGTGTTAAAGAACTAATTTAAATTAAGAAAATTGTAGTCATGGTGGCAGAAGTGTGGGAAATAGTTCAAGTAAATACACACTAAACAACAAGAGTATTAAAACAGTCTAGCTGAATTTTTTACTGTCATGTGGAGACATGGAAGAATGCCATGTAGTCTGATGAAATCGTTGTCATAATTTTCAACAATGATTAATTTAACTTGGAGAGATGTTCACATTTAAAAGAAGTTGGGAAGACTGAGTGTGTTTACATTAACTAAGTTTGTGTATGTAAAACAACCATGCTAAGGTGCTCATCTTATGAGGGAGAGAATGAAAGATTACTGCCATCCTGCATAGTTAACCATTTTGAGAGTTCTGTTATTTGCTACGTTTCATCATTTTATTGAATTTGGCTTTTTATGTCCTTAAAGGAGAACCACACACACAGACTGGAAAATCGTGTTTATTTCATCAAGCCTTGATGTTTCCTACATTTTAGCACTACTTTTGGACTCTATATACTTTTTTTTTCATATTTTTAAATGTATTCCAGAGTCTGCCCACATTGGGACCGGCATCTTGATATTTTTAGTCTACCTCCAGGTATCCTAAAATGCAGTATTTGGCTTTAAAATATTATACCACAGCCCCATAAGCTGTTGTCAATGGACTGACTTTACATGTGTTTTCACATATACCTTGTTTTCTTTTAGTCAGTCAGGTTTAATTACCAGTTCTTGCTTTTCCCACTATACCTGAGATTTATGGCTTACCTAAGATACATAAGCATTTGTCAGTTCCACCCATGTGCCCCATAGTCTCGGGTAAAGGATGGGTTACTGAATCTCTATCTATTTTTATTGAGAAGAATCTACATCCACTCCTATCTAATTGTGAGACTGTGCTAAGAGATTCTAAGGTCTTTCTTGAAACTCTTAGGATGAAATGGATGAATATAGATACCAACCATTGTTGTTTCTTGGTAGCAATGGATATGTAATCATTATTCACGGTGATTCCGAATGAATGGGGAATAGAGACCATAAGGGAACTACTTCACAGTGTAGATTATAACAAGAACAAATGTGACCTAATTTGTGTTTTGTTGGATATAGTACTGACCAATAATGTTTTCTTATTTCAACAACAGAAATTCTTACAGAAGGTTGGTGTGGCTATGGGTACAGCTTGTGCGAATAGCTACACCAACCTTTCCTTGGTTCAGTAGGAATGCACACATGTGTTAACCAATAGTACATATGGCAGGTATATCGAGTGGCATGTCAGGTTTGTGGTTGATATTTTTTTGCTGTGGAATGGTACAGAGGTAGAGCTAAATGCATTTTTCAGTTACGTCAGTAGTACCTCTCAATTTCTTAGATTTACCTCTCAATATTCCATGACTGAAATTGACTTTCTTGACGTCAAAGTAAGAAAAGATGAACTAAACCAAATTAGAACTGGTTTGTTTAGGAAACGTTAGAAAAAACACGTTCCTACATAACACCAGTATGCACCTGAACCACACCAAGGTCAACATCATCATAGGCCAAGTATACAGGATTATGAGACTGTTTAATGATGATGATGAACTACAAATAGCCCTGGACCAACTTAAATCTGAGTTTTTAAACAGGGGCTATGATGCTAGAACTATAGATAGGTGCATTCTAGATGGTTGGAGCAATAGGTCGGGTAGATGTAGACCCTATTATGATACGCACACTACAACTCGAGCAAGCGGGCAAGTCCATGATTGCGATGAGGTAAGGCATATACGTACAGACACAGACAACACACTTAGGATGCCACTCACTTTTGCAAGCAACATAAGTGTAGTATGTGATGTAGTAACCAAAAATTGGGGTATTCTATCCCCGATTGACAACCTACAGGGTATAATTGGTACTAAGCCAAGTTTCACCTTTAGGAACAATAGAACATTGAGAAATGAACTATGTTATAGTAATGCCGCAACCAATGCTGTCAGTAGATCAGATAGATTGGGCACATACATGTGTAGAAATTGTGGAGCATATAAACACATACACAATGGCAGGACTTTTACACATCCCTCGAAGAAATTCAGTCATAGCAGTAATCTCTACGCTGATTGTACCTCATCAAACGTGGTCTACTTCGCCTACTGTGTAGTATGCTACAGCTTCTACATAGGTAAGACCAATAGATGCCTTAAGGACAGGATCGTCTAACATTATAGGGATATTGGGAACTGCAAGGAGAATAGTGTGATTGCTATGCACAACATGAATACAGGACCTGAACATATTTTTAAATTTCTGGTTTTACAAATATTGTCTGAGAAATTAAGGTGGGGTAATTTATCTAATGATACAGAAGCTGCTGAGCAGAGATAGATTATTAGATTTAATGCAGACAAGCCTCCAGGGTTGAATCATATGGTGTCACTTAAACCTTTTTTAAAAGCTCGACCTTTGAAACATTGATTCTCTTGAATTTTTAGATTTTTAATCTGTTACATTTTCTATATATTTTTTACATTGCATTTTAGATTGTCTGATTATTTATATATATATATATATATATATATATATATATATATATATATATAAGCATTCTATATTTCATATTAAATTTTTTATGTATGTATCTAAGGTGGATGCACTTGTATTGTGTGTATATATATGTATTTATATATATATATATATATATATATATATATATATATATATGTATATATATATATGCGTGTGTGTGTAGATATATATATATATATATATATATATATATATATATATATATAGATATATGGTGTTGTCGCTAGGATTATCAGGTTTTTATTATATTATATATAGTCATACAAGGTTATACATATTTCTTATTTATCTTAGCTATAATTCCTTTAGTGTATGGTCTTTTTATTTGCATAACTGCTAATATGTACTGATGCACTAATTGTTATTTCCATATTGGATACAACTGAAATTTTGAAACCTCATGTGACTAACCTCCAGTATTTAATGAATTATGGGATTTGTAACTGTTGTCTGATGAAGGGGTAGATCCCTGAAAGCGCTTACCACTGTTTTGTAAGGATGTTCTTCGTGTTTCACTGTTGCAGTCATTACATTTGGGGTAATCCTGCTGGCAGGTTGCCCTCAGTTGGCCTGAATTCCAAAGTCCTGGGTCTTGCGTTGGCTACTGTTGCCCCTTCCCTGATGTCAGGGGTATAAAAGATGTGGCCGACGCCATTTTGTTTAGTCTTTCTTGCCGTGCGGTGCCCGAAGCAGAAGCAGTTCGCAAGTGCCGGTCGGCCGACTCCTGAGATTTTCGTGTTCGAGTTTCAGATCCGAAGTCTTCAGTAAAGCTAAGTACCCCGTTGGGGAAACATTTTTTTCTTGCTCCAGACCGATGTCAGAAAAAGTTAATAATTGTATTTCCTGTGGTAAGCAAATACCTCATAAGGATTTTCATTCTTACTGTATTCCTTGCCTAGGCCCTGATCATAACGTTGCTAGTTGTCGGTTTTGTGCTAGATTTAACCAATGCACTATTAAGCGTCGGTATGACTTTGCTTTAAACTATTTTGGCCGCCTATTCAATTATCCAAAAATGTCATCGGATAGCCAACCGACTACCGGAGTTCATAAAAAACGCAAAGAAAAAGAGAGAGACAACCGAGGCCCAAAACCGACGATGAAGCTTCTCCCAAGCCAGTCGCCGGTTCTCAGTGACGCACTTTCGCAGCCCCTGAATCTGCTACTTTAGAGTCGCAGCCCACTACCGACTCCCACGTGGAGTCGGCCATGCCGCTGAAAACTCAAGGTACTAGAGCCTCAAATACTATTCCTTCAGATGGGTCCGGAGCCGCTGAGCAGGCACCGGCTTCTGAGGGTGTATTCAGACCTAAACATCTTTACATTAAACTGACTTCAGCTTCAAAGGCAAAGACTACAGCACCTTCTAAAGCAAAGAAACAAACTCAAGAGCCACGTGGACAGACCTCTATGCCCAAAAAACAAATGCTCAAAATGGCCGAAGACTTAATTACCTTGATCAGGGGTTCCCATCCCCCTCCTGATAAGAGGCCTAGGCAAGAGACTGACTATGAATCTTCAGATCAGGTTTCTATTTCTTCTGTTTCCTCTTCTGATCAGGAATATTCTCTCCCCCCCCCCCCCCTAGGAGGATTGTGATGCTTAAGAATCTATTCCTTCAGCTTCTCCCCCAGAGGATTATTCTTTTGGGGGAACCTTACATACCATGAGAGAGCATTTCCACTGGGAGAGCCAAGATTTTTCAGAATCTAAAAAGAGGCTCAGGGATTTCCTTTTACTACCTCAACACAGGCCACTAGCCATTCCCCCTGTGTTGGACATTGTAGATGATGTGTTTTTGGAGTCTAGTCTTACCCCTGACTCCTTACCTCCAGCTCCTGTTAAGCCTGACAAATATTACAGCGTTCCTGACTCTCATAAATTCCTTTTTAAAAACCCTGCTGCAGACCCAGAAACTACTTTACAGGGTCCCAAGGGAGATAAGACTTCCGCTGCAAAAAACCTTACCCCCTCTGACAGGGATTCTGGGGCACTGGACAGATGGGGAAAAAAGGTATACACATCTGCTACCTTGGCTATAAGGGCCTTAAACAGTCAGTTTCATATGCTCAAATATCAGCAACATGTCATGGCATTGCTTAAACAGAAAATGTTGTTAAAGTCTGAATGTGCAGAAAACAAGGAAATGAAGGATTTATTGCATGCACCTGAACAAGTTGGAAAGCATACTTTGCAATGTGGTTTTGATTCTTTGGAGGCCTCCTGCAGGGCTGCATTTACGGGTTCTGTAATTAGGAGGCATGCTTGGTTAAAGGAACAAAATCTGCCTGATCATGTCAAAGTTAAATTATTAGATGCACCTTTACAGCATGATACTTTGGTGTTAAGGCAGAAGAGGTGTTAAAGAAAATGGAGGACAAAGCTAAATCTATGCAAACTGTCAAAGAGTTTTTACAAGTACAACCACCAAGGTTTAGTAGACACTGGCCAACAAAGAATTGGGCCTTTCCTGTGTCAGACAGACCTCAAAGGGGCAGACCCAGATGCCCTAGAGGCAGATACCAGGCGCAAGGTTCATACAGGTCAAAGCAGTGGGGTTCCTCTACCTCCAAAGTTGGAGAAGACAAATCTCAACCATACAGGAAACAGTCCCAATGACTTCCCCCTGCCTGCACCAAGCACTTATCTCCTAGCAGCATCCTTAGGGGGAAAATTAGCACTTTTTTTCTCAAAATTGGCACATCATAACCCAGGACAAGTGGGTTCTAAATATAGTGTCACAAGGCTACAAGTTCCATTTCCATACCCTGCCAAAGGCAAACGGCTGGCCAGATCTGCCAAAAAATCAATGGGCAAAGGCACAAAAACAAGTCTCATCCCTCATGGACATGGGGGCCATTCAACAAGTACCAGAGCAAGAGCAGGGACAAGGATTTTACTCGACTGTTCTTGGTACCCAGAAAGGACAAGGCCTGGAGGCCAATACTGGACCTATCTATTCTGAACACATTCCTGGTTATACCAAAATTCAAGATGTTGACTGCAGCAGCTTCTGCCCATGCTGGGCAAGAATGTTTGGCTTGTGACTTTAGACCTAAAAGAGGCATACCTGCATGTCCCATTCAGACAAATATGCAGAAGATACCTCAGATTCAAGGCTGGCTCAATGCATTACCAATTCTCTGCACTGCTCTTTGGCTTATCTACTGCACTCAGGGTCTTTACAAAGTGCCTGGCACCAGTAATTTGCATTTTGCAGACAAAAAGGAATACAAATATATCCTTACTTGGACGACTGTCTAATTCAAGCAGAGAACAAGGACATTCTTCTACAGCATCTGGCATTTGTGAAAAAACTTCTAACATGTCTAGGGTTACACAGTCAACGAAAAGAAATCAAAACTAGTACCCTCTCAAGAGATAATATTCCTGGGGGCAAGCTTAAATACAACTGCCCAGATGGCTTATCTCACACCAGACAAACAAAGGCAACTGACTATCTATTTCAAAATGATGGCAACAAAGGCCTAGTTATCTGCAAGAAAAATTCTGCAGGCTTTGGGCTTCATGACATCCTGCATCCTATTAATTCCATATGCAAGACTGCATATGAGGAAACTACAATGGCAGCTAAAAAGTGTTTTGACTCATTGCCACAGCCTGGAAACTATGATTACTCTCATTCCCTGCCTGCAACAGCAGTTTCGATGGTGGGCAAAGGCTTGTCACCAAAACAAGGGACAGCCATTCACATTACCCCCAGCCAGGCAGACATTAACAACAGATGCATCAGATTATGCCTGGGGGGGCGACATGGCAGGAAGATGCATTCAGGGCACATGGGATTCAAACCAAATGCATCTACATATCAATCAAAAAGAGATGCTAGCTATTCAAAATGTCCTGACAGCCTTCAAGGACCTACTTCATCCAGGACGACTACTCATAAAGACAGACAACACCACGGTCATGTGCTACATAAACAAGCAGGGGGGCACACATTCTTACCCCCTTTGCAGACTAGCAAAGTGGAGAAAGTGTTTTATACATTGCTTTAATTTATCTTGTATCAAGTTTTTTTTCATTGTTTTTAAATCATGAAACTGTGTAAAAATGCAAATCATAAAGTGTTTCATTTGAGTCTGTTCTACCGCAAAACCTATGCTTACAACCTTAATATTTATATTACTGGCTGGCACTTTTCTCCTTCGGGTAATTGGTTATACTGTTGCTCCTGCTCTCAGCCACATTTAGTTTGTTCCACTCCTCTCTGCACACTTTCCTGCACTCAGTTTATTTGCTGTGAAACTGTAACTCTGAGGAAAAACTTAACTGTCGATTCGTAGTGTTTGCAGTACTTTACTCCTCCTAAACAGCTGTATTGTAACTATATTCTAGAGTAGCGTATTACTTCTGCTTCCAGAGCATGGGTTAGACTTATGCTCTTATTACATAAAGTTGTTCCACTGACAGCATAACAGAGACGATTCCTGCTAGTGTTGGAGCTGTTTCCTGCTATGCTGCCTTCCCACCCGATTCCCCAGCCACCCCCATGACATTACATTTATAGGACCTGTTCTCCACCCAGAGCTCCACCTTCTTCCCACCTCTGTCTTAAGGCATACACCTAAATATAGAAGTACCCTGGACACAAGAATGTACACACAGTTCCTAAACAAGTAATCCACATTTACGCCGTTTAACTTTCTTTCCTCTCTCTTATATTTACTAACCACAGTGATCACAACTTACATCATGCACCTCACTCTGTCTACTCCTACTCCTCATATATTCATACTCCAGTGTTCTAGTTTTTCTTTCTCTGACCTCTCTCTATAAAGCTACATACCATGCTTCTCAATTACTGCATCCTTTCTCTTCCTGTCTTTTCACCATACAAATTAACATACATCACTCAATATTGTACACATTTCTTCTATTATATACTCTCACCTCTAACTATTCAAAGCACCCCACTTCACCACTAATCGCTTCCAATATATACAAAGAGTCGCCCAGTCTTTGCTTTAAAATGAAATTACTAAACCCTTATACTTACAATAGCAGAACAAAACTAATTGCTACATTTAATCCAAAACAAGCTTACCAAATCTGGCCCCTCCTCCCATCCTAATGCCACACTAACCTGCAAAGCTCATCCCAAGCCAAAATCACCTCCTACTCAGCCCACCCCCATCTCCTTCCAAAATAGGGACCACACCACCATCACAAAAAAAACATCAATATCTAAACCACCTTTCTCAAACTCACCCATATAGCTTAAATTAATTTCTCTAAATACCCTTAGCATCTATAATAAAATTTCGGAACTCTGTGCTTGGATCTCCCGCAGTACACCAGATATTTTTGCTATAACTGAAACATGTGAACCTGAAATATCACTCCCTAGTTATAATATCAGGTCTGACAGAACTCAAAAAAAGGTGGTGGAATAGCTTTATTACAACATATCTTAAAAATCCTACCCTATAATAAACCTATTCCCAAATTCTTAACTATGAACTCCTCATTTCCCCTCTTATACATAGTGGTTTATGCTTATTTAGTTTTATAGTACTCTGTATCACCCCAGGTAATAAGTCTACAACCCTAGAAAACATCCTAAACTGAATCTGAAGTACAGTATTTAATGAAAAGATAATTCTAGGTGACATTGATTTCGATTGGCAGATTTTCTCCACAAAATATCCATTAGCTAGCCTAAATATATTTGGATTGACTCAATTCATTTCCTCCCCCAGACTTTACAACTATCCCCCTCAAAAAAAGACCTACGCGAATTGTCCATGTGCAATAATAAAATAGCTAGATTCGCAACCAGCTCTAATTTCCGCACCCACCACTGTCACTCACTAAAACAACTAGGTTGTCTAGAACTCCCCAACTTACTAAACTGTAACCAACTCACCATGGCTCATTACTTGTTGTACCACCCAAACACGATTCCTGATCTCTCAGGCTTACTCAGCTTTCTCAATTCTGCTCGCCAACCAAGATTCACAAACAAAGCCCTTCTTGAAGTAGCTGAGTGTAGACACAGTGCTGGAGATTCCCTCTACTCTTACACAGTTGGTAAAATCTGGAATTCTCTTCCACTAGATATCAGATTACAAAACAGCAGTCCAACCTTTAAAATCCAATTAAAGGCCCACCTCAGTCTCATCTGGCATTGTACCTGTACTGACCATGACTAGCCCTACTACCACAATTCAGATAAATCTTCCTCTGGCACTATTCAAAGGTCAGACACACAGAAAAAAAAGCTACCATAACGAATTGCATTTTTAAATGTATGTATATAACTGTATATAGTATTACTGCACTTTCTTATTCAAATTCATTATATTTTCTGCTTAACTACTGTACAATCTATATATTGTACACTTTGTAATTTCTCATCATACTATGCCATGATAAACTATTGTTTGCTCTATTAATTTATACTAGTCTCTGACTTTTGAATTTTTGTCATGTATATGGAGCTTTTGTATTTTGCATTTTTTTATGATTTGTCTTGTATTTGGAGCTTTTCTCCCCAGGTCCCTGCTGAAAACTGACACCTGATTGCCCAGTCAGACCAACATGGTAATCAAATATGAAATAAATAAACTGTCCCAAAAACAGTGGTTCCATTTTTGACTGGATAGTGGTGTCCATGTCTAGTAGTTATGTCGCCAGTGGAGCCCTTTCTGATTCCCTCAGTGATCACCTACCTGTATATGCAAACAGGCTCTGTGTTCATCTTGTCAAGCAATGTTTACTCGGAACTTCCTGTATCCTCACTAATTCTAACCCTGCTTTATAACTGGTCCATCCTGAAAAATATTCCACTCGACAAAGCTATATACAAATTTAGCTGACTTTTCCTGAAAACCCTCCATAGTCTGGCTTCAACTAGAACAAAAAGAATAAAGAATGACCATACTCCTTGACTATCCACTCAAAGCAGGCATCAGTTGTATGAAAGAGGATTTGGAAAGAATGGTTAAAATATAGACCCCCCCCCAAAAAAAATAAAAGTTAACGACACTTTAGTATGATTATGCAGTTCTTTAAAAGACAGATTTTCAGACAAGTAAATCCACTTCAGTCTTCTGTTAATAATCTCCTCTACCCTGGGACATTCTCAACTCCTAACCAACCCTAAGTAACACTCCCTCTTTAATAGCTGCTCAGTTTAATACACATTTTATAGAAAGCATTAAATCCCTTACTAAAGATTTTCCTCCCAGCAATCCTGCTGACATGACCCCTCTTCAGACCTCAAGCACCCCTTATTTCACTCTAAACCCCATCCTAACCTCCTATATGGAATCACTACAACTAAATTGAAACACTCTTCTCCTTCAGTAGAAAATCTCGCAGCAGAAAACCTCAAGCTGGTTGCCATTAGCATAGCTTTCATGTGTCTGTTCTAATTAACAGATCTGCTAAATCCCCAAAAAACTAAATCACTTCTCTTTTTTGCAAAAATTCCATTTCCTTGAAAAAAAAACAACTTTAAAATATCTTCCTTAAGTAATGCCATGATTGAAGTTACCTCACATACAAAGCTACTTGGCATGATAGTCTTAAATTCGATTTACATACAACAGCATCAAGATCACCCATCAAAAACTTACACCCTACATAGAGTAAAGAAATGTCATACAGACATTGCCAAGGTAACTTTAGCGACCACTTACCTCTTACCCTGTTTCCTTTATGGTCCTCTGTCATGACAAACCTACAAGGCTCAATTAGTTCTAAACTTCAGCAACAAACCCTACTAGACCCACCCCTGTTTAGCACTAAAAACACTTAACTGCTTGAGCTTCCTCACCACCTGCTTTGTATACATAACCCATAAAGTCATCCATACCCCATGCACCTGCCCAGAAATTAGATTCCTGCTCCAAAACAATCTTCCAAGTCATCCCCTTGGTAAAGTTATAAACAACTGTGTACTATCTACAAACCAGAAAGGGCTGCTGGGTCTGTCTCTTTTCCAGTAGTGTACCTAGAACATGGAATAAAATTCCTGTATCGGTTTGTCATACACCTTTATCTTTTCAAACCATTACTAAGACTTCCTCTCTGCTTCCTGACTCTCTGTGCTCCTTATCAGGGACATAGTTCTCCAACATCCTTCATCACATTTCTTTATACCTCCTTTTAAAGTACTAAATCACTTAACCGTCTTATCTGCTTCTAATACCTCCATTTTATTGTACGTCTTAAACTACTATACATACTTCTCATCAGTACAGCAACATTGCTATTCCATCTCTACTTCTCAAACTTGCTTATTTACTCTATTGTATTTTGTAAACTACTCCTACCTGTCTTATACAGCACTCTTCTATCTATGAAGTCTTAGTGTAAGGCTTGTAAATTTAATGTTTGTGAATATCAGTGTACATTTTATTATACTGACTTGTGCTATGCGTTCACTGAAACTGCATTGTAAAAGTTGCTATTGTAAATATTGATTGCATTAAATATGATAGTACCTTGAGTTTATCCCCGGGCTCCACTGAAGGACACCTGTGCTCAATCGGACTTTACCTGTAAACAAATGTCATTACATAAATAATACAAAATGGCTGCAACAATTTATGTGGTCTCCTTTTTTGGCTGCAGTCCTTCTTTCTTCATGTTTGGAACACAATTCCACCACACCACCACACCAATCTGCATGGTGGCATAAAAGCCCAGTTCTATCCAACTGTTAATTACAAGGAAAATAGTGTTAAACTAATGATTTCTCTTCTAATAACCAAACATGATGGTTCATATTTCCCCTCTGGGAACACTTTGTTACAGTTTGTGTGAAGTGCATCTTAAGATGTCCTTCCTCATCACTGTTGCAGTGTTCTTTACTCCTGGGATATCCTGCTGAGGATAGCTGAATATATGGCAAGTCTACCAAGGCCTTCACATCTGTTGGGTGCAATATGTCAGATATATGTCATACACTCAAGGTGTAAGATACATATGTGACTTGTGAGTGCCTAATCCTCAGAACTTCTTTGCCACCATTCTAAACATTACATTTGAATTTGGTATGCAAGCTGTTAAGAGTTGGTTCCACTACCGAGCCTTGTCCAGGTAAGTGCCCTGTTGGAGTCTTTTTCTAACTATTACCTTAGTTTACATGTCATCCAAGAAGGGAAAAATGTGATTGTGGGAGGCAGGTTCCCCATAAAGTTAGACATGAATAGTGCCCATTTTTGTTTGGTACTACCCACAATGACATGCAGTGTAAAATGTGACAAGCGTTTGTCACTAACAGGCTCCACAGTCATCTGTCATCTCATTCGATTTATTTGGGAAACCAGCAATTGAAACTTTTGGCTGAAGGTACCACAGCTGAATCTGCCCTCCCCAATGTTCTTCCACCAAAAAAAAAAAAAAAAGCCAAAAGATCAAACTAATCCTGCTGCAGTCCAGCCTCCAGCAGACATCTCCATCAGGTTGGGTAAAGAACCTGGGGACTGTTCAGTGCTGCTTCCATCTCCCTCTTCCGCAACCCTGTTAGATGCTGATACAGAGCTGCCTACCCACATGTCTACTGAGGCTGTTTCTATGTCTGATGCAGATGTGGTGGTGGCACCACAGCTGGTTATTTTAGAGGGGCCTTGGGGGATTCCACCAAATACTTGTTAGGGAATATGTGCCTGGTACCCTTCTTGAATCTAGGCAGAGGTGTGAACCTGCAAGATTTCTTAAAGCTAATGTTCCTTTAAAGGGTAAGCAGAAAAGTAAGCATGTGGTCTCTGTGGCTAAGGGTCCATACAAATAATGGCAGGATTTTACTTGGGGGAGTGGGAGGTGGTAGTGGCTTTTCAATGCTCTTACAGCTGTTAAGCCCATCCCAAGGATTATTTTTTTCCTTGATCGTCCACTCCAAAAGTCCTAGGGACTCTGATTCCTCTGATGAAGTTAGACTTTGTTTACTCCTCTCAAATTCACTCTCCCTTTGCCTTGGGGTATGAGGAAGATGATTCACTTTCTCCTGACTCTTTTGGAGGAATTGTCTTTTGGGGATAAAGTGATAAAATGATGAACATTTTAAGTGGGATTGTTCCCAGGTTTCTGAGGTTCAAAAAATATACTGTGACTCTTGCAAGTAGCTTTTTCTTGGCCTCCTGCAGTCCTTCCATTGCTGGCTTCCCTCTTTGTTACTTTCACTGCTAGTCCTTCCTGCAAGGGAATTTCTCCAAGCTCTGGGGTACATGGCATCCACCATTTCCATAGTTCCCTTTTGCCAAACTGCATATGAGGAAATTTCACTGATATCTCAGGACTGTTTGGCTGCAGCATTGCCACCCTCTGGGGTATCTGATTCCTCTCTTACCTTGTCTCAAACTCTAGATCTACTGGTGGATTCACCAGATTTCCTTAAACCCAGGTCTGCCTTTTCAGGTTCCTCTCCTACTTAGGAGCTGTACTTTGATTCCAGTTATGGCTGAGGAGCCTGCAACAATCTAAAAGTCCAGGGTATTTGGTTCCTTCAACTGGCAGACCATATCAACATCAAGAAAATGAGGACTCAGCTTTAAGCTCTCCAGAGTTTTCACTCGCTTTGGATTCCAGGTCCTCTGAATTTTTTTTACAGACGATACCACATTCGTGGTACATCAGCAAGCAAGGGAGCATAACATCTTACCACCCCTACAGGCTAGGATTTTGTGGTCTGCCATCATTTTGGATCTTCAAGCTGTCTACATTCCTTCAGTCTAGTGGCAGACTCTGATCAGGTCCAGGACAGTTCTTCATGAATGGAACACAGGGAGGTGTTTGTGGACATTGTACACTGGTGAGTTACTTCTCGAGTAGATCTTTTACCTTCCTCTGAACAGGCATCTTCACCAGTTGTGTTCCAGAGTGCAAAGTCTTCTGGCTAGGAAAGTGTACACCATGATATTTTCTTAGAAAGGAATGTTTCTGTATGCTTATCCCCCTCTATGCTTATCCCCCTCTTTTTCTACTATCATAGGTCCTGCACAAGATTATGTGGGACACACCCAAAATCTTGCTGGTGACTCCCTTTTGGCTCGTTTAACACTGGTTCCCCTTCTATTTCATCTGTCTGGGCCAATCACTGTAAGTTACTTCACGGGATGGATCTTGTCACGCAAAACAGAGGATCTCTCATTCACCCTCACTTGATCACACTTCATCTGACATTTTGGCTGATGGATTTTGATCTTTTATGTACCAATTTTCTGAGGATGTGCTTTGGGTTTTGCAGGAGGCCAGAAAGTCCACTATCATAGTCATATGTGACTGAATGGAATAGATTTTCTATTTGGTGTCTCAGACATGACTTGGACCCTTTTTCTGTGGGGGTTTCTACAGTCCTTATTTGTGAGTTGCTCAGTTCTGGTTTGGTATATTCATTTAAAGTTCATTTTTCAGACATTTTTAGTTGTCTGCCTCTAAATCCACATTTAGCTTCTAGTTTCAAAGTCATACAATTTCAAAAAAGCGTCCTTCGTATATTGCCTCCAAGAAAACCTATTCCTCATTCTTGGGACCTTAATTTTGTTCTTGAGAACTTGACCCAATCCCCTTTTGAGCCTGCAGCTGTTTCTTATCTGCAACTTTGTACTTTGGAGATGGTATTTTTGGTGGCTTTCTCTTCTGCCACTGCAAGCTTTTGCTGCAGTTCCACCTTTTTCAGTTTTTCACAAAGTCATGGTGTCTTTTTGTACCATTCCTTTTATGCCCAGGATGGTTAATGATTTGTATTTGAGTCAGTCCATTCACCTTCCTTTTTATCTCTCCACAGAATCCTAGTGAAAGGGTTCTTCGCACTTTGTGTTTACATAAACAGCTCATATATTACTTTGACAGTACAAAACATATCAGGAAATCTTAACAGCTTTTTGTTTCCTATTATGCCAGGAAATTTAGTTTTGGTGATATCTAAGCAAACTATCTACTTCTGAGTTTCTAAGGCCATTTCTTTTGCTCTTTTCATGGCATGCAGCTTTCCTCTTCTGTATGTTCTTATTTTACCAGGGCACCAGGGTAGTGGCCTCTTCTGGTGCTTTTTTTCAAGGGTCTGGACAGTAGATCCATCTTGGAAGCTGCTACTTGGACTTCTGTTCACACTTTTACCAGAGACAACAAGTTGGATGTCATTTCTAGGGCCAGAGTGTTTTTTTTTTTGGAGGGTGGTTCTATGGCTTCCTCCTCCCATACTTAATAGTGGTTTTTGTAGTCTCCCAGAATTAAAGACTACTGCAACAGCGATAAGGAAGGACACAGTACAGTTGTGTAAGATCCTGCCATAACAGTAGATGTCCTACTTCTGACTGTTGCAGTAGTCTGTCCCTACCTTGTGTTATTCTGTTTTCCTTCTGGCCGTGGGGTCTTTCTTTTATCCTTCTTTTTTTCCTCTCCTTAATGTTCATAGGTTCATAGTTTTATAGGTGTGTACTAGGCTAATGGTCTTGGAGCCTTTACAAGCCTAGCCCATAGAAGTGCCCTGGCATCGTGCCGCCCGACATTAGTTCCCAGTGGCTCTATTAAGTAGAGCCACTGGAGTCATCCAGTGTTACTTTCGTCAGGGGTTGCTGTAGTTCTGGAACACTTCAGTTCTGAGGATTAGTCACATATGTACCTTACACCTTGTATTTAGGACATGCATCTTGATGTACGCCACCCAGAGGATGTAAAGTTGATACATTGGTCAGATGTTTGGCTGTCCTCTACAGAATATCCCAGAAGTAAAGAGTACTGCAACAATGAGCAGTAGTACATATACTGTAATGGTAAGTTCTTGTACAACTGTACATTTAAAACTCTTGTTTTTTTCATTATTTACTTTAAAGTGGATTCTAGTACAGCATACTGTAATGTTTAGTGTTGTCTAAACAAGCTGTTTAAAACCCATTTGTAAACTTATTGAAATCCCTAGCAGTCTTTAGTTTTTATTTAGTGTTCTTGAAGAAGCCTTTTGAGAAAAGCTTTAATGGAAGTGTAAAGATGCTACAGGTGGAGCCACTGATTTTCCTCCTTTTGTAAGCAAATTATGAGTTGGTTGTTGTGAGAATGCTAGCCTTGAACTGACTGGAGTGTTAGGGGTAAGTTTGTGGCCTAATAGGTACTTTAGTCTGTCTTTACAAATAAGTCTGAAGATCCAGACATGAGCTGTTGCCAGCATTTTCATTGATAACTTGAGCATATTCGTGTACATAGAGATAAGATGGCAGTATATTATGAATTGTGCTATGGTATCATGTTTTATAGAAAAAAAGCATTATGAGAGTAATTGTGTATATTTTTCACCCTGTCCTCATATTTTCTCTTTACTATAGGACAAAGTAGATGCCGGACTGCCAACAGCAGTAGTAAGTATTAGTGTTAAAACAGCTTAAGGTACTGTCTCTTAATGACTGTGAAACTTTCAAATATTTAGTTAATGGTCATAAATGCACATCAGATCCGTGGTTATCTATCCCAGCTTAGTATTGGATTTATGTGCAAACATCAATTTCACATTGGGGGTGTTTTTTCTTTTAATTTGAATGTTGCCTAAAGATATGAGGTATGCATGCAGCAATCAAATGGCAATTTTAGTTGTAGTCCCTTTTCCATCACCAGCTAGTGACTCTCTGGGTGCGATAGCACTGCTGCTCAGGAGTAGCTATTCCTTGACTGTCATAATTATATGGTTTTGACAGACTCTGACAATTGGCAAGGTTTGACTGCTGATACATTTGGAATATTAGCGCAAATGTTTTGGCAGCCAGGTTAAAGATGTTAATGGGGGGATTCAAAAAAGCCTATGCAGTCATTTTTCACTCTGTGTGCTTCGTGGGCGCAGTTCACACACTGCCATGAATACTTTTAAATTCAAACAAAAAAAAAAATAAAACACAATGGAGCCAAGATTCAAAGCTGCCAATGCTTTACTGATGCTTTACTGATGCTTTGAATCGTGGCACTGTTGTGTTTTGTTACTTTTAGATTCAGTAAACTCCATCTAGTGGCACTCATGCACAAGCAAGGTAAATACTGTGGTATGCTAATTACTGCATAAGTAGCTGAATTGTATGCTAATCAAGTAAACCTACACAGTGGAGCGGTTCAACAAACTCTAAAGCAACCATGTAGACCACATGCTGTTATTCCCCGAGTATTTGACAACTTTTCAAATATATCAATGGAAAGGAGTCTACATGGACAGAAAAGCAAGTAAAAGTAGTTAGATTTTTACAGAACTAACCTTAATATTTGACAGTAGACACATAATTCCAGTTTTATACAGGGTGAATGCAACAAATGGAGAGTAACACTAGCAACATATCCTTTTTAAGTGCTATAACATAAACACCTTCATTCCCCCACCCCCAAATGAAGAATACACTTGTAACTAATGCAGACAGCAAAAAGTGTAAATTCCATGAAACAGAATATTCATAGTGGCATGTAAGTATATGCATTATGTAGCCGATGAAATAGAGGCATATTTTCTCAAAAACGGTACTCCTTTATATGGCAAAGTAGTACCCTCCCTTGTGTGTTCAACATTTGCCTCCCCTTCAGTTTCCTTGGCTACACAGTTATTGACTGTGTAGATTCAATGATGTCATGATGGTGAAGATGCAAATGAGGTATGAACTCTAGAATTGCGGAATCCCAATAAATTAGAACCATGTAGGTGGGATGTTCACATTGTTTAGGCACTCCCTCAGTGGTTGTTCCCAATGGATGGCAACAATGAATGATGACATCGGGGGGGGGGGGGTGTCAGGTTAAAGTTACAAAGGTGTACATGTAGGTCTGTGAAGGGTGAAAATGCATGTAAGCAGTGTACAATTCACAAGTTCTGTTTTATTACGATGCAACCTTCTCTTCATTTGTTGGCAAAATGTGTCATCTCTGTCCACTTTTAAGTACTTTTTTAAATATTTGGTCATCGTTTGTGCAATACAGTACTTAGCGCAATCACAGCAAACAGAGGAATGAATGGCAGGTTTCACCTGTGCTTGTCATGTAACTATTCTTGCGGCAGCACATGTATGTGTAGGGTTGGAGTATAGATGGTCCTGGGTTCTAGTACAGGGTATGCAACCTTTCCTTCACTTTTTGTGCTCTGTATTTGTACAATATCACGTGAATGGAGGAAAGCAATACCAATTTTTCCTGTGCTTACCTTATTTACACGGTGGTGCATGAAGGTGTGCGGAGGTACACATACCGCACCAATGAGCCAGAAGCAGGTATGTTTAATAGATGCTAATTACAGCATAAGCAGATGAACTGCAAGTTAATGAACCAATGTGACCTAGTGGAGTTATTCAACAAGCTATAAAACATCCAAGCAGACTTCATATTGTTTTTTTTTCTGCATACTTAAATACTATTGGAGTAGAGACACGGAAAATCTACTGGGACACAATGCTAAGGGCTGCTGCTGCTTTGATGCATCTGTATGTGCTACAGGCTGAAGCCAGTGGTGGTGTTGCTGCTGCTGGTGCCAGTAAGCCTGGGCTGAAAAGAAGAGTTTTCAGGCCCCAGGTAACTTTTCAGATGCTACATGACTTGGAGATTGTGGAGCACTACAGGGTGGACAGGGGTACACTACAAGAACTCTGTGATCTCTGCCACCCTCAACTGAGAGCCAGAACCAACCAACTAGTACCCATCCCAGTGGAAACTTAGGTATGTGTAGCCCATAGCTACAGGTACCTTTCAGAGACCATCTGGAGACATGGTGGTTGTGTCCCAGACATCAACATCCAGGATCCTCCACCAATTCCTGGATGCTGTGCTCATACATGCCAGTGACCTCCATAATGTAGCACATGCTCAAACCAGATAATCATAGATCATGTGTTTGGGCTGATGAAGTCATGGTTCCGGTGCCTAGATACATCTGTAGGAGCCCTGCAGTATAATCTACACACACTTACATAAATCTTCACAGTATGCGCTGTGCTGCACAGTCTGATCCTGCAGAAACAGGTGCGGCAGGATCAGCAAGGGGAAGGGACACATATCACCCCACCAATGCCTAGGTCATCACAGCTGCAGTCTGAGGAGGACTTTGGGGTGGGGCACCAGCTGCTGTGGGTGGAGGCAGACATAGGCACGCTCAGTATGTCCTTGCTTTGGCTAAGAGACCTAGGCCTAGAAATCTTGAACTACCATGCTCCCTCTTGCACTCTTAGAAACAGTACAAAAACTGCTCCATGGCTCACAAAGGAAACTAAGCAAAAAAATCTATTAAGAAACAAATTTTGGGCCAAATGACAAACTTCTAAAGACCCATCTGATCATTTAAAATTTAAACAACTTCGAAATTCTTCTAAAGCTTCAGTATTATCAGATAAAAGAAACTTCTACTTTCAACTTCAACAGACCAGTCAACAAAGACCACAAAAATTCTGGTCAGGTATTAATAGACTCCTACATCCAGGCAACTCTAAGACACCAACCCCATCAGGTATTTGGCAAGAGACTCCCAAACAAATTGCTGATACCTTTAATATCTTCTTTACTGAAGCCATCCAGTCACTTGCTAACTATCTGCCTCCTGTATCCTCTATTCTACCCACCTCCTTAACTAACTCTCCACCTACTTTCCAACTACAAACCTGTCCCTACATCCCTCATCTGCAACCTTCTTCAAAAACTCAAACCTTCTACCCCCTCTGCTGACCTCTTACCTGCTAAATATCTGCAAATAGCAGCTAAAGTTGTAGCTTATCCTATTTCTATCGTAATAAATAGAACCATAACAGAAGGTACCATCCCATCCATATGGAAAGTCTCCCATATAATCCCCCTACACAAAGGTGGCAACTCAGCAGAACTTTCTAACTTTCGTCCAATTGCCCTACTGTCTCCCATAGCTAAAATCATGGAAAAATGCATTCACTGTCAACTGTTAGACCACCTTCTCCAAAATCAATTATTAGCTAGCTCTCACCATGGCTTTAGACCCTTCCATAGCACCACTACTGCCCTCCTATCATTTTCTGACCACATTAACAAAAACCGTAACAATAACACCCTCTTCTCTGCAACCTTTATTGATCTCTCAAAAGCATTCAACGCTAGTTTTGGTTTTATGGTCTTAGAACAAATTAAGAATGATATTAGGGGGGGGGGGTCCTTGGGAAGATAAAATAGAATACAGGGAGCTATGGTGGCAGATAACCCTGGAAGCAAGTGATCGACTATATCTCGATTAAACCTTTGTTAAAGCCAAGATCTGCTAAGCTCTAAAGGGATATGAAATATAACCTAAACATAGCCACTAGAGGGCACAGGTCTGCACAAAATGAATATTTTGTATTTTATTAATACTTTTATATCAGAAACTTCTTTTTTATAAAAAAAGGACTTTTTTAAATAATGACTTTTTAAAGATTTTATAATAATATTATTTAATGGGTTTTAACTTGAGAAGAATAATGAACTATAATGTTGATTTGATAAATTTTAACAAGGTTTTTTAAATGAAGTATGGGTATAATTATGGTCTTAAGTACTTTCATAACTTATTGGTAGATTACTTAATTGTATAATAATCTGACTAATTGGTTGTATTTAAATATTGGTCCTCCTGGAACAGGCATCTGATGAAGTCTATGTATGAGATGAAAACGCATGGTGGAATATCTAAGGCGTTTATGTATTTTCAAGTGTTCATTTTCAGTACTGTTTCGTACTGTTTGTGGATTTGGTGGTTGAATAAAGCTTTATAGTGGATTGTACATCATCTCCGTTTCTGCACCTTGCTTTTGGAATCTCCTACAATAACATTGCCATATTTGCTACCAGATCCCCTTTCAGAACCCACCAATGCCAAAATCTGAAGCAACTGGGTTGGCTGGAACTGCCTAATCAAATCCTATACCACCATCTGATTATTGCCCATAAAACCCTTCATCATCCATGTAATACACCAATTCTCATAAGTCTAATCAGCCCATATAAAAATCTCACAAACCTACGCTCAGCAAATAAACTAGTGGTATCTAGACAAAAACCCAAAAGTAAAGCAGGAGATTCCCTTCTCTCTAACACTGTGGGAAAAAGTTGGGACCTTCTTCCTGTTGAACTCGCATCTCTTTCTTCAATTGCACTATTCAAAAAGAAACTCAAATTATACCTTACAACCCACTGGCTATGTTCTTGTACTAACCCTGACTAAGATCTCTCTTCCTGTTATCCTAGATTATAGCACCAATTTAATACTCACTTTATAGCCACTTTAAGACCACTACCTTCTAAGTTAGACTTATTATACCCTTGAAAGACTGTATTGTTATTTCACTGCCTTATAGCTAAGGCACTGCCCTTAACTAATTCTCCCAGTCTTGTTTATATCTATTCTATTTTCCTGTGCCTTATTTATAACTTTCTTTTGTGAATCTCCCACAGCCTTCTGAATACTCTTTTTTTTTTCTACTATTTGTTTGGTCAACTACAAAAAAAAAAAATGATTTTCTATTTTTTGCTATTTTCTATCATGAATGCTAAGTTACCATGCAACAGCTGTTAGGTCTGACAAGTGAACTTTAACCAAAGTTATAATGTTTTGTTTGTTCTTCTTTTTATGTGGAGCTTTTCTCCCCGGGCCTCGACTGAAATTGGACATATATCTAGTTAGACTAGCCCGGTCAACAAATGTAAAATAAATAAAAAAGAGACGATGCATAGCACATTCACTGCCCTAGGTTCCTAATACCTTTCTCCTACTCACAAACATATAGTAAAATTGATGCTAGGCATCCCCATGTATAGGCTGTGTACTGATTGCATCAGAGCGAGTCAGCCCTGAATTAAAACTGTGTCAATTTCTGCATTTGCAAGGTAAATCCTGAATGTAGAGTTCATTCTTTAATAATATTATGGCGTATCCTTTTATATCTCTTAACTTGGTACAGTAGTCAAGTAAATAGTGGTGGATTTGTACAGAAAGTTCCTTAACATGTAACAGCAGAGACTTATTTTACTTGTGTGTCCATTAGTAAGTAGCAGGCATCCGGCATCAAATATTCGCACAGTCATACCTCTCAAGTACTGATGATCACTGCATGCCCTTAGTTTAGCATCATACTTTTGTACTGATAAATCATTAAAGAGAGCAATTAGAAAGTAATTATGCACATTACAGTTTCTGACTTCATAACCCTTCCCAAGATCAAGATCAAACAACAGGCAGGATGCAGAACAAGGAGAGTAACAAGAGCATCATATCCTTGTTTGTGCCATAGCAGTAACTCACCTTTGCTGCCCCCTAAAAGAACAGTATATGCGTGCTTGTGCTATCCAACCTGATCTTCAATTGCTGGCAACTGCATATCGTATTACTCCCAGTTAATATCCTCACACATTTTAAGGCCATTGATATGGAATGGCTTATAACGCTGCCTGAGTCGCACTACTAGTCAGATAAGTGTTGAGTTACCAGGAAATACAGAAATGTAAGACAGAGCTATATATTTGCAAGCATCATCATAACAGGTTGTGTGATTGCCAAGTGCACTATTCTTTTTTTCTTCTTTTTCTTTCAGCTGTTCCCATTAAGGGTTGCCACAGTGGATAAGTTTCCATTTCTTCCTGTCCTCTGCATCTTTCTCTGTCACACCAACCACCTGTATGTCCTCTCTCACCACATCCATAAACCTTATCTTAGGCCTTCCTCTCTTCCTCTTACGTGGCAGCTTCATCCTTAGCATCCTTTTCCCAATATACCCAGCATCCCTCCTCTGTGCACTATGTCCAAATATAATAAAGATAAATGTACAAATAACAGCTGATGATTTGATAGCAGTGTACATTATGTTGCAGTTGGTTGTGTGAATAATGACTTTGGTTCTTTGCTGCAAAGCTGTTTGTGTGGCAAAGAGGAATAAGACAACCATCCTGTTTTCTAAAGCTGCATTATTGTGAGAGTTCAAATCCCGAACTATGTAGAAATTTTTCATGTGTACTATAATTTCTACTGTGTGTGCCATACATTGCTTTAACTCATCATTTCATGTATGTCTCCCTTTTTTTCTTTTATTTTTCTTGTTTTTTAATTCCACTTTTTAAGTGACACTCCATCTGGCGTAGGTATTCACTAACAGTACGGTACACAGTCCTACACACCAACCCTGACAGATTGTCACAGGTGATAAAATCACCACTTCCGCCACTCCTCATGGAGGGAACCACTGGCCTTTCCTGTGGGGCAGAACTACTTGAGGGGCCAGGTAGTGCAGGGGCAGTAGAGGGGGTGCTGCCAGGTTGCATCCCAGATATGCTAAGCCTTGGTGCTGTAGCCAGTGGGTGGAGGCAGGAGGATTCTGTGGGCCAGGCCTACCACGCTGTACTGTGGGGGGAAAAAAAAGCCATTAAGGGTTGGGATGAGAAGAAACATATCTGACATGCAGTGTTTTGACACAATTATTTTACTCCATTCCATTACCTTTACTTTTAAGACTACCAGCTCCTAACAAATAACTTTTTTACTTTTAAGACTACCCACCTCCTACTCAAATCAGATGCTTACAATGCTACAGATTGCAGGAAACTATTTTTTTATGTGTGCATATATTGCACATATGCATGTTCCGGTTATACTGATTACAGTTTGCAGCAAGCCATTCATGCCACTGGTGTAGAGGTCTAAAGTTGCATTACAATACTGACAAAAATTTAACAGTATTGTATAGTTGGAAAGTCGGACTACTATGTAGTACTGTACTGTTGTTTAGGCCTATAGACTAATGTATGCATAGGTTCATAGGTAGGTACTAGGCTATCTGCCCGAGGGCATTTATAAGCCTAGGCTTTCGCCACCCCATTGATTAATTAACTGAGCCTCTGTCAAGCAGAGCCAATGAAGTGATCCCAGGGGTGTATTTTCTGTCACCCATCCACTCGTCAAGGTTTCTCTTGAAGAGTGTTAGTTAGGGGCTTTGCCTAATGTAGTTAGGAATTTTGTTCCAAAGCATGGAGAGTCTCTGTGACAGGAATCTATCCCTCCAGCAGGTTCTATTTATTGTTGTGGCAAGGTTTAGCTCACTAGAGCGCGTGGCTTGCAGTGACTTGGATTTCTTTAGGTGAAGCATGTCCATCAATTCTGAGTTGGACATGGCTTTGTTGGTCAGGCAGAGATCACCTCTGAGTAAGCAATATGCCACTGAGTGCAGCTGGAGTTTTTTCAGTTGGTCTGCATAGGACATATGTTTGAGGCCAGTAATCCTCTTGGTGAGGTACGTTTGTGGTCTTTCCAGCTATTGGAAGTGTCTTGTGAGGTACATCCCAAATGGGGCATTGTACTCTATGATGGGTCTGCTGAGTGATGAGTAGAGGGGCACTATAACCTCTTTATTTCTAGATGCGAACCCTTTAGTAATTAGATGGGCCACATAGGAGTTGTTCCTCACTACTTTGGCAATATGATTGTCAAAGGAGAGATTACTATCTACCTGGGTCCCCAGATCTCTTATTACCTCTTCTGTATTAAGGAGGTTGCCACATATGTGGTAATTCATGGGTGTTTTGTTTTTCCCAAATGGGATGACTATGCATTTTGTGGCATTTAGCTTGAGGCCATGACTTTGACACCAGGTGTCCGTCTCAGTAAGGCCTTTTTGGAGGATGTCCGTGTCAGCCGGAGAGTCAGTTATGGCTCCCAGTTTGCAGTCATCAGCGAAATTGGTTAGCCATAGTTTTCCTGTGTTTGCCTGTACTTCTGAGATGTATATGCTGAACAGTAGGGGTCCCAGGACCGAGCCTTGTGGAACACCACTTGTGACTGGTTTAGAGTCGGACCTGGAGCATACTATTCTTACTGCGTGAGTTCTGTCTTTAAGCCAGTTGGCAACCCATCTTGTGACATAGGGGTTTATGTTCAGGCTGGTGAGTTTTTCTATAATACCTGAGTGAGGAATGTTGTCGAACGCCTTGGCGAGGTCAAGGTAGGCTGTGTGAACCACCGTTCCCTCCTCTACGGCCTTGGTGACTGTCTCAAAGAAGTCAACCAGGTTTAGTAGGCATGATCTGCCCTTAACAAAGCTGAAATGGGTCGGGTCAAGTGGTTCCCAATGTCTTTGTTAATGAGTTCCATGATGATGCGCTCCATAGCCTTGCAGTACAGGCTAGTCAGGCTTATGGGGCAATAGTTACCATAGTTTTCTTTTACAGTTGAGAGATGCATGCTCACTTTTATTTTAGAATATGGAAGTGTTGCTTTGTGCTATGGACTAATGCATGCATACTTGCTTTTACAGTTGAGATATGCATGCTCAGTTTGATACAACTGTATAAAATACCAAAAAAGCTGTCTTTAATTTTTAATGCTACAAAAACAGTACTGTTCTGATGCATACATACTGCATGTTTCTCTTGTCTGGGCCAGTCTAGCCCAGTGGGTTCGCACATTCAGTTCTCTCTCTGTGGCAGTTGTGGAAAAAGAACAGAACAGCATACCATCATGGATACCAGTCCTGACTATATTCAGCTTTTAACTGTTACAAGTATACTCTGTAATTAATACTTAAACAACTTTGGGGTTGTCCCCAGTCCTACATTCCTTGATCCAGTGTTTGAGGGTATCCATCTTCATCCTCCGGAGGTCGTTGTAGTGGTGTCTGCATTTCTCACTAATGCGGGGCATACAGGTAGCACTGGTCTCATCCTGAGCAAGACAGTCCTATGCCTCTGACTTGTACTGTGAGCCAGAATAGTTCCTCTGCAATAACCTGGGCTCATGTTCCTTCACTAGGAGTCTAACTAATAGTTTGGACTCCTGGACATCCCATCTTTGAGCATGAAATCTCAATCCCTCACCATGCAAGCCTGCCATGCCTACCATGAATGAAGACCAATGTAGAATGATGTTTTCCCACCAGTTGCCGTTGTCATGTTTACTGGGAATGCACACGCTGAAAGTGTTGCACAGTGCCTACCATCATGCAAACACTGTACTAGGCATTGCATACCTTCAAGCACCATATTTGTGCAATGTTAAGCGGGGCAAATGTAAAAGTATTTGAAAGTGTTATATCTGTATTGGAACCCAGCACCATCTGGCCCCAAAAAAGGACTGGATCAATGCATTAATAGGTGGTGCCAAAGACTCAGTTGAGTAGCAGGTGTATTTTAGAGGCTGAATAACAATTGGCAGACAACTGCTATTGCACACACTTGCTACATAACGGACTGTGTGGCAGCAGGCATTCATGCACTTGCTGCAATGATGCATTCCTTTTTGGGGCCAGATAGTACTGTGTCCGAATAGAGCTGTATCTAATACGTTTAACTGGTTTTGTTGCTGTGTGTTGGTGCGCAATGCACACCATCATGCAATAATGCTTTAAAGGATATAAATGGGAAACATAGAACCGTGGTGACATGGGGAGCAAACAGGCCGAAGAACAGTAGGAATTCCTGCTAAACTGTGACAGGACTGACTGTATGAAATATATGGACTGCAAAACTGACTCTGTGGCAGCACGTGTTAATGCATTGATATATTCCTTGTTGTTTGGTACTGGGTTCTAATACAGGTGTATGTAGTACTTTTACAGGTGTCTAACATACATTGGCATATGTGTGTATACAGGTGTCATTCACTGTTGCTTAGCTATGGTGCACAATATGCACCATCGAGCAATAATGCTTTATAAAAAAAGAAATGAGAAAGACAAAACAGTGGTGATAAGGGGTAAGCATGGGGGAGTACAAAAGGAAATCCTTGCTAAACTGTGACAGTTACTGTTGATTGTATAAAATACATGTGCTACTTAACTGACTCAGCACTAATTTAATGCTTTGATTTGTTCTTTTTTTGGGTCAGATGCTACTGGGTTATGCTATTCAGACTGTTCATGCTAATGTAAAACCTATTTATTCCATCAACTTTCTAGGCGTGAAAGTGCAGTATTACGTATCTGTACATATTTTATGGGCCGTAGACCCCCCCTCCCCATTATTTATGCCTTGGGTCTTGCTCAAAGGGGATAACCGGTATGTTTCTGTTTTCTGGCAACACATGTCTATTCAACATTTATGTCCCTATGTCTGTTTACGTACCCTTGCATTATGTTGGCCTTTATGGAGAAATGTTGTGTGGAATCTGTGTAGCTCTGATGGTTATTGTGGCATTTCCTGCCAGTCCATGGACCATTGATGCTTTGACTTGCAAAGAATTGCTATCCGCATTCGCTTCCAAGGTTTCACAGCCATGAACACTGCCATGAGCTGTGAAACTTTGCTTAGACCCACCATGCCTCATTAATATGCAGTGTCACATAATAAGTATTATCATGGTAGCAGGTACATGAAGCCTACACGGAGTTTATTGAATCTTGGGGAATGTCTTTCTGCATTACGTTGATAAGTGTAACACCTTCTGATAGAATCATTTAAAATATAGATACATTTATGATGAAAAAATGAAAACCTGTATTAATCAGTCAACCCATTTTGGTTGCAGTAATGACTTAATTTTCACAATGTAAGTTTCTTGTAAAATGTTGGACTCTAATAGAGTGATGGAGGGTAACTATAAGTTAGAACTATTTTAGTAGTATTTTGCCTTTTCAATAGCCATTATAATGCATTCCATTCACAGACACTGGTTAATACTGTATGAGTAATGCTCTTTTTTGAGATGCAACAAGATGTGCTGTCTGTTTACTGCAGCTCCTTCAAACTGCTGCTTTGTATCTGTATTTTTGTTAATATTCATCCTTGTCTGTGTAAAACTTTGCGTTAGACACACAAACTGTTAAAAGATGACTTGTAAGATGGGATTTTGGGCTAGAAGGTATGACTTCACTTTTGCCAATCATTCCCAGATTTAAAACTTGTTAGACACAAATTTCAGATAGCTTCACGTCCAAAAGAGTAAATTTTTCTGAGTCTTGTTAACAATGATGTTTTGCAAGTCAGCTGATCTTTGATTTTTCTTTGCGTTAATCCATTTTAATTCTTACTCCACCCCAAATTGCTTATTTACAGAAAAGGAAATTGATGACTTATCAGAAATAGATCTATTTTTGAACAGTTTGCTGATTATGCTCATTGATGCAAAAAGCAGGTGAAATTAGTAGTCTTGCAACCCCCTGTATACTAGAACTTTCTGTGTTTCGTATACTTACATTTTTTAATGATATTTTAGGTTGTTTCCAGTGTCATAGCAGTTGGAACATCTCATGGCCTGGCCCTGATCTTTGGTAAGTTGCACTGAGAAAATGTACCTAAATATGTATGCAAATAGACAGTAAAGCCTGCAATTTAAAGTATAACAGAATAAATGAATAAACCATTTGGGTATTCTTGAAGTATGAAGTTCTAACATTTAGAAAATTGGTCTTTTTTGAAATAACCTGAGTTGTTAAAAGAATGCCAGTTGTTTTCTATATAATTTGTAGGTTTATTTAGGTGTTGTCTGTTGGCAAAAGTAGTTTGTGAGAATCATTATTGAAGTAGGGTCTCATGTTTATGAAAGGAATTAGTACAGCCTATTTCATACATCTGTGAATCTCCATTATTTGAATGTGATAGTTTAGAAACTAATTGGGGAAAATACTTCTAAATGAGTGTCCACATTTCCAGATTTTATCTTAATTCTGAACAAAAATAAAAAAAAAAAAAAAACCATAAAGCAATGTGTACATCAGTAAGCTGTCTTTCTTTATTGAAACTTGGCAAAAAAAAAAAAATTGGCAAATTACCTGCAAACAATAATGTAATTTCTAGACTTTAGCTACAGTTGTGGGAGCTCGTTTGGTGCTCATCAGCTAGCTCATGCTTAGCTTAACTGCTTCTACCATGTTTAATATATTTTTTTTTAAAGATTGCAAACATCTTGAGTCTATTTTAGAAACTGTTCATGTCTGCTGTAGTGAGTATTGCTGCTAATGCTAAATGCTTAGCAGTTGTAGTAGTAGTATGGATTGCATGAATAATAATCAGGTTGTCATACTGTTAGGGTTGCCACCTATCCATTTTTTTTTCAAGACTGTCTGGAAATCAAACAGATTTCCAATAGTCCAGAAAACACTGTACAAACTCTGGTATTCTGTTTCAAGAAAGGAAATTGACTATTGGGTTTTATAAAATCGGCGGATTTACTATGCTTTTTTACAGAAAAGCATAGTAAATCAGCAGAAAGCCATCATTAGGAATGGAAAAAGAGGGCATTTCTATCAGCTGATGTCACGAAGAAGTCACAAAAATGGGCAGAACTTGGACGGGAGAGGGATGGAAATGGGTGGGGTTACAGGTGATGTGAGGGGTGTGGCCTTGGTTCAGTTTTTGCCTCAGTGAAAGGCAACCCTACTTACTGTCGATGCTACTTGCATATCCTCTGTCCCACTTTGTCTTTTCTGTTCATTCCTCAACTGATGAATCTATGGTCTGACCTTGGATCTGACCTCTGCTGCTTTTTTAAAACTTAGGATCTCCGATCTCATTTGCCATTCATAGAGTTCAGATATGATTCGTGGTTCAGGCTGTTTTTTGATATTTAAAATACTTCAACATTTTTCTTGATATCTTAGTATTTTCTTTTAATAGTGCCTTCCCTTTACCATTTCTATTGACTCCCGCCCCCCCAAAAATAGTTTTTATCAAGTAATCTTATTTTACCATTGCTGGGATTCTCTCTTGCTTTGCACAAATCTCTTTTTTTCTTGGTATATTTACTTACCATTGCTGTTAATATTTTTCTTTGCTGCTCCTTTTTCCACACAGAGAATGTTGGAAAAACCTCAGAGGTTTAAGAAATATGTGGCTTGTATTCACAAGATGCCAAATTCTGACTCCCACTCAAAGTGCTTATATTGTTTGGGGCAGCTCAGTTAGTAGAATATTGCTGTATTTGCATGACAATTGGTCATTGGGCTAGGACTGATCAAACTAGTGCTTAAGGTTTTTATTCCTTTTGATTCCAAATCTGCATCTGGATCTTCTTTGACTATGAAAGTCTCAGATAATAATAAGGGGTATCAAGAGTGACAAGCCCAAGGACTAGGGTGAGAAGACAAGGAAGCTATCCCCTGATCGTTCTCGCCCGTCCATTTTGTCTTTGGCTGTGACAGCAAAAACTTCCAAGGCTTTTGATCCAACTAGTCTCTTAGATCCAGTTCTAGTTCAGCCCATGACCCCCCCCCCCTGAGCTGCAGTTTTCTCCAGCATCTCTCTCCCAGGCTGTGTTCACCTTTTTTGCAGGAGAGATCCTAGAGACCATCTTCAGCATTGTCATTGTTAAGGTCCTTGAGCTCTAGCAGAAGCTTGACCAAAGCTGATGTGGATAGAATGATTAAGTTCCTCAGGACTCTGATTCAGCTGGGAGTTTTTCTGTCTCCCATTGTACCCGTGAGGTTTAGATCCTCTCTCTTACCTATGGCCACTCCTACCCCAATCTGACCTCCGGGTCTGGGGATGTTGGGACTGAGCACTTCTAGATTGTCAGTGCCTGATCTGAGTTTGTGGTCTTCTTTAACTCTGGGGCTGGTTGGGTGAGAGACTATGCTAGCTTCACTGGAGCTGGTAGGATCTTGAAGCTGAAACTTCGTTGTCAAGTCTGGGGGTAAGGGTTAGGCTCTGAAGTGATCAGAGCCATCTCTTCCTCTCAGAGCTTCAGCATTGAATAGGTCGCCTCTAGCTTTGGTCTCTTAGCAGAACAGCAGTGGTGTCCTTGGTTATGTTGGTGTGGCAGCCTAGGCTCCTATCAGAGTGATCTTGGGTTCCATCCTTGGCTTTTGTCTTTAAGGCAGCGGAAGGAGCTTTCTCCAAACAGGACAGCAGATGTCTTTACCTGTCTTGGCTCCACCTACTCTGTAACTGATGGCCCTAGCCCCTGATCCTGCACAGTTTATCCCATTGAGACAGCCAGTTCACACTAGCCTTGAGACTTTCCTCATTTAGGACTCCCTTCAGGATTCCAAGTCCTCTCTGCCCCCCCAGGCTCCTTGGAAGCATACATGTAAGAGGAGACACACTGACTCCACCCAGGAGTTCTTGACAGAAGACATGGATTTTGATGAAGGACAGGGGTCCCCAGTTCATCCCTTGAGGACGTATCATTTGGGGAGATCCTTGAGCTGTTTTAACAGAAAGAAGGTTGGTCTTCCAAAATCCTATCCATGAGGCCTCCATGTTCCTTGAGGCTTTTAATGTGGCTCAGCTACTCCATGAGTGGTTCCCTGGTGGATGGAGATGGTGGATTTAATCTCTCATTGGACATCACTAAACCAGTCTCCAGGAAAATGAGCAAATACCAATTGGCTTCTGAAAGACTGCTGTCATTGGACCAAAGGCCTAGCAGTGGATGCCATGGTAGTAGTAGCAGCCACTGAGAAGGAGGCACAGAAGAAAGCTCTTAAATCCATCCCCTTAACAGAGAGTACAGGGCTGTGGACAGATTTGTGAAACACATTTGTGCTTTAGCTACCTTTGCTCGCTAAGGTCACTAAATTACTTTGCACATATGACTAAGATTTAAAGAGTAACCTTCGTAGTGTAAAAGCTTCCACAGCAGAAAAACCAAGAACAAAAGTAAGTGCTGAAATGACGCTAAGTGCTCAATAGAAACTCCAGGCAGCCAGATGGATAATTCCACAATTTATTAAGTAATCCACACGAAAAAAATTAACGCTCTTCAAAACAATAGTAATCGCGTTTTCGTCTCACTATGTGAAAAAATGTGGAAATCAATTGTCATTGGTATTTTTCCGTAATTGGAAAGGAAACAAGATATTTAAATGTTATTTGCACAACTTCCTTATTTCTGATGAAGTCCCACATAGTGAGACGAAAACGCGATTACTATTGTTTTGAAGAGCGTTAATTTTTTTCGTGTGGATTACTTAATAAATTGTGGAATTATCCATCTGGCTGCCTGGAGCTTCTATTGAGCACTTAGCGTCATTTCAGCACTTAAGATTTAAAGAGACTTGACCAAGGAGATTTCCAAGTCTCTTTGTTGGTCCATGTCTGCAGAATACAGAAAAAAACACGGATTTTTAGCTGGCTACCCTTCAATCCCTGTCAGGACCTCCCATGAGTCTGCTGCCCAGTGCAATGGAAAGTGTTTTGAGAACCACAGTAACCAGCATTACAATAAGAAGGCATGCATGGATGTACTTGTGTGATTTCACAGAGCCTTTTAAAATGTCATTTATCAATGCCCTGTTTGATGGGTTGACCTTGTTTAGCCCTAAGGTTTAAGACACACTCTCCAGGAGTGAACAGGATGAGAAAACTTTCTGCTGAAAGCATATGCTTCTCAACCCACCAAAGGATCTTTCCTAGAAACCAAAAGGGGGATGGGTTGTGGCTTAGGAAGTCTCAAGGGTTTTCCTCCGTATTCATGTGGAGATAGATCCCCCCCCCCCCCCGAGGCAGAGAGAGAGATACTCTAAAGGGTAGATGTCACCTTCATGGAAGAGAAGGTCTGTAGAATCAAGGATACAGGGTTTCCTTCCCCAATTGGCCTTTTCAGAGCTCCTAAACAATTGCCTGTCTACTGCATTCTGGAGGCAATCGGAGGCAATCACTTCTGCACCCAGAAGCCTGCACGTTCATCACAAAAGATGTCCAAGTACGGACAATATTTTCCAGAGGCTATTTCATCCCCTTTCTATATCCATCTCCCAATATGTAAGAAACTTTCCAGCATACCACCCTCTCAAAGAAAAACAGCAGCATTAGTAGTTAAAAAGCTGATTGACAAATGAGTCATCCAAGAGGTCCCACCAGGCCAGCAAGGGTGCTGAATTTCTTCAGAGGTATTTAGTGCTAGAAAAGAACAGGGACCTAAGGTCAGTTCTGGACCTCGGACATTTGAACTAATTTGTCATACACACACAAGACTGTAGAGTGACCATTGTGAACTATCCTTCCCTTTCTGAGGAAAGATGACTGGATGTGCCCAATAGACCTTAAGGATACATACTACCACATGAGAATGGACCGATGTTCTAGGAGGTTCCTTCACTTCTGGCTGGGAGCCAGTCATTTTCACTTCATAGTCCCGCCCTTTCTTCTCACCACAGCCTCCCTGGGTGTTCACCAAATGCATGACACTGTTTGCAGCTCATATCTGGCTGAAAGGGTTCCTGGTGTTCCCATATCTAGATGACTGTCTCCTTTGCTTTCCTACCAGGCCTCTGCTACTCCAGGCCAGAAACTACTTGCTTCATCTTTGCTTCAGCTTGGGAACTACAATAAACCAGGGCAACTCTCAGCTTTCCCCAGTTCAAGTTCTGGAGATCATAGGAGCTCATTTGGATGCAGCCATTCAAATTGCAAGGTTACTAGAGAACAGGTTACTAACTCTAAGAAATCAGGCTCAACAGTGTCTTTCCTATCAGACACTGTCTGCCAGAAGAGTTCTTTAACTTCTAGGATTGATGGCAGCCTTCATTGCTTTGGTCTCCTTTGCAAGATATTGTATCAGTGTTAAAGTGGACACTAGCAGTCCAGTGGTCCATCAGATCCCACCCCATGACATTTCCAATATGCTTAACAGTGATCCGCAGAAGTCATATAAATTGGTGGATTCAGTCTCCAGAGGTGTTTTTGGGCAGTCCCTTTGTTCTTCACATCATTGCTGTAGGCATGAGAGCAGTCCTCCTAATGTTTCAGGCTACTCAGGATGTCCTTCCTCTAGGAGTGATTTTTCTCCAGACTGACAACATGTCAGTATGGTACATCACCAAACAAGGGGAAGATGCTCTTACCTGTTGTCTAGAAGCAGTGAGAATGTGGTAGCCTGTGATCTCTTCCATCTGCTTCCTGAGAGTGCACATTGTGGGAAAGACAAAGCTTCTAGTGGACAGGTTGAGCAGATCTATTCTGCAACCTTACAAGTGGTCTCTCAACCCAATATTGGCAACACAAATCTTTTGTTGATGGGGCCAACCATGCTCAGATCTTTTTTTTTTTCTCCCATCAAATCCAAATGCAGCAGTATTTTTGCTCAAACCCCCCCCCCCCTTTAAGGGGGAGTTCCTGAGAGAGATTCTTTTATCCATGATTCACTTTCTGGCTTCCTACACACTTTCCCACCATCACCTAATCCCAAACTTTCTACAAAAAGCATTATAATAGAATGTCATAGTTATTCCCATTACCTTTTTTTGGCCTTGACAACTCTGGTTTCCCTACTTTTGGCCTCATCTGGTAGACCATCCTTGGGTGCTGGATCTGAATCTAGATCTACTGTCTCACTTGTCTGGAATGCTTCATCTGGATATTCAAACACTAAAGCTAACCACATGGTTTTTCACTTCAGATGATGGCTTGTCAGCCCAGGTTTTCATCCCAAGTAGTCCATATTCTTATTTCTCATAAACCATCCACTAGGAAAGTTTACAAAAGTAAATGTAAAAGATTTTCTGTTTGGGCTTTATAGAGAAGTCTGGATCCCTTTTCATCTCCTATTTCAGCAGTATTAGATTTCCTTGCCTCCAGTTTCCATATCAGAGCCATTTATTCAGTTGTCAGAGTTAATCTAGCAGCCATCTCAAACTTCCATATGGGAGAGAATCACACCTCTTCAGCCTCACTAAAATTGTGTAGAGCCTTCCTCAGAGGAACCTTTCTTAGACCCTTACTCAAGGAGCTTACTGCTTGGGACAGGACTGTCTTGCTTCAGGCCTTGGCACAAGCTCCTTTTTAACCAGCAGCCAAGGTGGACTAAAAATTTCTCACATAGAAAACCATTTTCCTGGTAGCGATTACTTAAGCCAGAAAGGTGTCACCCAGGGTCTATCTTGTCAGCCTCCATATACCATCTTCCACAAGGACAGGATTATTGTATGCATCAATCCTTTTTTGCCTAAAGCAACTTCACAGACCTCAAGCCAGAGTATTAATCTGCCAGCCTTCTTTTCAAATTTCTCAAATAAAGGAAAATACATACACCATTTATTAGATGCTCACAGAGAGTTATACTTCTGCCTGCATCAAACCAAACGTTTTAGGAAATCAGATTTGTTGTTTCATATTCTACAATCAAAATGGGCCAGGATGTGTCAGAGGTTACCTTATCTATATTCTTGACTGACTGTATATCCTATGTGTGTATATATATATATATATATATATATATATATATATATATATATTAGCAAAAATGTTTAACCTTACCTGGACCACCAAAAGCATGCTGAACAAGAGCTGTTTCCACATTTTCAGCCTTTTTTTCCCTATAGCCCTGATTGGTGACATTTGTACTGATGCCACCTAATTAATGTTCATACTGTCATTTCCTATCACAAAATTGGATTTGTTTTCCAGAAATGGAGCGACTTTTGACTCTCCCATACTCTGGAACATCCTTCTATGGAACTAAGTAGCTGGAGACCCTGTCCCAACAATTGAGGAATGGCTGGAAAAGACGTCAGATACAAAATTTATGCACTTAACATAACTATAGATCTGTGTTGTCTGTTTCTGTCCTTCGTCAACTTCCCCATCTTATGAAAGGTTACTCCTTCTTTGGCTTTTGGTATGACTATGTGTGCCGCCATTTGTACAGCATTACATAGTCTTGCAGCTCCATTGCAGATTTTTCCTTTTGCTGTGTCATGTAGTCTTCTGGTAATACATGTTTATAATTTATTTAATGTTTCTTGCATAATTCGAGGGCAAACTTGATCTGAGGTAATTTTGGGGACAGGAGGCGATTATGGGAAAGGAAGGAGCCTGACCTATGGATCATAAGTCTGGAAAAAGTGACATAGGTTGGATCAGGGACCAATCAGTTGAGGAAGGATGGAAACAGATAACACAGAGCTATCATTATGGTAAGTGCTTAACTTTAATTTATTTTCCCTTTTGTTCAGAATGTGGCTGAAGGTCTATTTGCCCATTCACTCATTTATTAAACAGTAAATAAACTGAGATAAGAAAGAGTAATCGTATTATGCAGTGTCATGGTCTGTTAGGTCATTGGAAACTAACACATGGAATGATACTATGGAGTTTGCTACCTTTGACATATTTCTGAATATTTGATTGTATTGTTTAATTTTATCAGCTGCAAGTACATTATCATAGTGCTTTCTGGATGCATTAGTACTACTTTGTGCCTTTTTTAGCATTGTTGCATGCCATACTTTTCTCACTTCCTTAGTTTATAGCAGTGTTGTCTTCACTAACTCCTAGTCCTTGACCTGTGTGTGTGCTGCAGTTGTGTGAAGAAAAATAGGCCAATGTAGGAGCATTAAGTTATAGTAAACTCTCGGTTAACTGGCACCCATGGGGATTTGGTAGATGCTGGGTAACTGTAGTTTCTGGTTGCTTGAGAGTTACTATTAAATATAGGCCTGACATACTGTACCCTATACTATTTGTTTAGTTTGACTTGTTCTTAGGCTGGACAGAGAGGGAATTTATCCCTATCTTCCTTTTTAAAACTCTAAAAATGTAAGGTATGTTTCTGAGGGGGGAGGGGTGGCATAGAAAGTGCAACACATGAAAATTGTACTGTATTTCTTTGTTTTATTTTGTTTAGTTGCTTGAGAGTTCTGGTTACTTGAGTTCCAGTTAACTGAGAGTTTACTGTATATGTATATAACTAAGGTTTGAAAAGCTTAGCTGATAATTTTTTGTCAAAGCTTCATACGACCATCGGAAAATGATGAAACCTCATTTTAAGGGTTTTTGTAATACTGGCTTCTGCTTATTGAAAAACCTAAAAGCCCTGTATTAATATCTATCCTAATACACCTGTGGAACATTCTAACCTAACTTTATAATCATTCTGATAGTATGTCCAAATTACTCCTATATAAACTGAATGCATAGAGGCCCAGAACTGACCTATGTGGGACACCATGACCATATAAGTCAGTGTTTCCTAGTTGGCTGCTCTACGAGATTTTAAAAGGTTTGATTTTTAACTACTCTTCAACCCAGATGATTGTTGCACTTTACTCTTTATTGGTTAATTAGCATTTGACTGAGTAGATTACTTATTTTAATGTATGGCCTGTATAGATGATTTCATTCTTAATGCTGTATTCCACAACTGTTGTGTCACAAATGTGCGTACGTCAGTGGTTACTTGTTCTTTTCATATGTATGTTACTGCTTATTGAAAATACTTACATTCCGTATAACTTCTCTTAGGTGGCCCACTGCCAGTGTATTCATTTTATTTTGGATTTAAAATAAGCTTATTGGTCTGTAACTGCTAGGATTTTCTTTCAAGACCCTTCCCATTATAAATAAGCTTAAGCATGGCTTGTTTCCAATGTTTAAGTAAATTTTGTTCAAAAGAGGCCAAAAAAAATAGACTGAAGGGTATGACTGATTTGTACTCTCAACATTTTGAAATCCTAATTAGGTATACCAGCTAACCCAAACATCTTTGCAGGATCCAGATTTTGTAGAATAATGCATCCTCCTCAGTAACGTTATCCTGTTTTCCTTAACAAATGCAGCAGTGCTTGTATTAGAACTTTGTATGAGTTTACACAATGTTTCTAGAAGAGTTTTACAGCGATAGATTTGCCCTTAGCTGTTGAAAATAAAATGTTACTGTGTCTAGTTCTGTCACTTTTCTGAGATAGTTGTAAAAGCTTTCCTGTTAGGTCTACATTCTGTTACCAGTTGTTCCTCATATGTCTAATCAGTTTTAGCATACTGTTTAAGCTTATATAGTCTGTTTTACCTTCCACAAATGTAGTTGAGCTAGTCTTAAAGTGTAGTGCAACAAGGCAAGCCAGAAAATGTACACATTGTTTACCAGCACTTTTCTCTAGAAAGTAAATTCATTGCATCTCTTTCCCCGTTTAGTCCAGTCCAGGGTCATGGGCAGCTTGACTGAGCAGCACTTACTGAGAGTTCCCAGCCATTTTCACAATGTGTGTGCACACCTAGGGACAGGAATGCCAGTTCATCTGAAGTGCACGTTTAGGACGAGGGAGAAAATGGGAGCACCCAATTAAAATCCACATGATGATAAGCAGAATTGCCACAGAAGGCAACTCTGTCAAGAAATGAATTATAGAACCAAGCAGTGGGAGACGAAGCCTCTAACTGCTGTTCTGATTGGGCAAAGAAATGATTATTGCAATTCCCATATTGAACACCGTCACCACAATGGACGTTATTTGTCTAACTCTTTAGCACTGAAGCTTCCCGATTCTAGAAAAGCTAGCACATGCATTTATTAGTATTTCACATGATTGCTGTAGTGTTGTGTGTGTGGGGTGAGGGTGGGGGTTAAGTGGTGTCACATTTTCTGGCATGCTTTAGATTGTATAACAGTTTACTTGTGTAGCAGTTTGCAAAATCCAAAATGCTGAGCTTACAATGAAAAAGAACAAAAAAAAAATACAGTTTAACACAGAAAACGCCATAAGCCTTCCCTAATAAGTTAAGTCATGGATTAAAATAATACAGTGAATCGATGTCAGTGTGTCTGAGTAATTACAGAACACATCTTCGGCAAACTCTTCAAACAAGTACTTTAGACTGTACTAGCTCAAAGTAGCAGTGAGATAGGCTACACCAAGAGATGAGACCAAGGTATTTGGTTAATTCCTCAGCGTTACCATTATAGACTTAAACTGAGGTAAAGAACAGAAAGATTTCATCGTATTGATCAGTGCTGTAGTAGTCTTAACTATAGATATAACAGCACTGGACAGTTTCCAAAGTTTCAGAACACCTTTCATGCACCCAGACTGTCAGGCAGCTTGAGGTGAGCTGACTGAATGACAAGTTTGGGCACCAAGCCCCTCCACAGCTTTACTGCTGCCAATGACTTAGCTCATTTGAGGCTTTTGAGGCTCGATAGTCTGCTTGATGCTGATTCTTTGGTGGGCAGATAAGTTCCCTTTGGGGGGGAAAGCTTTCCATTTTCAAAAGATTGTGTTTTATCACTTTTTCTCTTTAGGAAAGTTATTTTAAAGCTAGGAGTTTTGGGCTTTTAACAGAAAGTGACAAGACTGTATTTTACTTTTAAACAGGAGTGTGCTTTTCTTCTCTTGGTTTAAAAGTTGTGTTAAGTAACTGAAAATATTTTTTTTCAGTTGAGAAATTGTGTTTAAACACTTTGCTAGCCCCAGAAAAGTAAAATAAAGCACTTTTTAATGTGTTTCTCTGTGAAAAAATTGAATTTTAAAGACTTGCAGTTTTTACTGGCATTTGCTGCTCATCTTCCCTGGGGAAAAAGGCACCATTTTTGGCTTAACCATGGAAAAAAAATACTTTTCCTGTGGTTGGTCATTCTAGCCACAAAAAGAAGTTAAGCAAATAGATTTTGCCACCACAGCAGGCTAGCAATTTGTCTCTGCCACAAGTGGGTGACTCTGCTGTGGCCATTTGTTGTACCTCAGCCCATTCATCTTTTTTCTTGGATCCCTCTGGTGTAGCACCTACAGTCACTATGGACCAGGGATTAGCCACTCTATTCTTATTGATCATGGGCGAGGGATCAGAGAAGGCTTCCCTCCTGTGTCCAGAATACTGTAACAATCCTTGGTGAATCTGCTGCTGCCATTAGTAGAACTTTTGGTTCCCTTTTTCCTGTCAAAAAGAAACGGAAAACTAAGGATGTGCCTACTCCTTATATTTCCTTCAATAGGAATAGTTTACTGGGTCTGGCTTAAAGTTTAATTCAGGTTATTGATCCTTCTTGTAAAGTTTTTTCTGGTAGAAGAAAAAGAGATACCTCTCTTCCTGGAGATATTCAAGGTTCTGAATGTGAATAGGAAGATGAATGGAGAGAGATAGGCTTTGCTCCTCTGATTTTTCTGATTCAGACTGAAAGGAGAGCTCAGTTTGAGTCTCCCTGTGGGGGGTTTCTCTTTCTCTGAGACTATTCCTAGAATGTGCTAGTGCTTTCATTGGGACAACCCTGAGGTTTCTCAGTCCCTCAGAAGGTACTAAGCATTGTTACGGAAGGAATTTTCAGAAACTGCACCCATTCCTTTTGTTCTATCTGCCTCAGTGTGTGTGTTAGTTACTGCTTGAAATGTTTCTGAGAGTCAGTCAGCTCCTCCTGAAAAAGGCAGATAGAGTTTCTCAGTCTTAAGGATGTTCTTCGTTTTCCATTGCTGCAGTCCTTACTATTGGGTATAGTCCGCATCCAGTCGGCCCGAATACCAGAGTATAAGGCTGACGTCGGTCAGGGCGCATTAGACTGACGTCAGTACGTCAGGGTACTAATGCGCATGACCGGCGTCATATCCTTAGTCTTTTTTGCCGCGTGGTCCGATGCAGAAGCAGTTTTGCGAGTGCAGGTTGGCGTTCTGAAATATTTCCGAAACCGGAGTTTCAGACCGAATCAGAGTTGGCTAAGTACCCCGTTGGGGAACATTTTTGTTTTTTCTTGCCTCAAGTATTTAACCGGATGTCAGAAAAAGTGAATAACTGTATTTCTTGTGGGAAACAAATACCTCATAGGGATTACCATACATTGTGTATACCTTGTTTAGGGCCTGAACACGACGTTGTTGGTTGCCGCTCTTGTGCTAGGTTTAACATACGCACTATTAAGAGGAGGTTAGACTGTGCCAGATTAGTGTTTGGGAAGCGTTGCAATTATAAAATGCCGTCGGATGCTCCGACGCCCGCTTCGTCCAAGAAGCGCAAGGACAAAACAGCGAAGCCTAGGGTTGATGAACCGGCAGTCCCGGACGTCGGTTCTTTAGGTGGCTCAGTGGAGCCAGAGGTTTTGCCAGGAGTTTCTATGGAGTCTCAGGCAGAAACTTTACTGTTACAGGATGTACCCTCTCAGGAGGCAGGCCAGGCTGAGGGGGCTTCTCAGGTAACTATTCTTCCCTCTTTTCCCACAGTAGTTAGAGCCTCTCCTTCTGTTGCCAAAACTTCTTTTACAGGTAGGCCAACTTCAGCTTCAGTAGGGGCTTCTCCTAGCCTTTCGGGTTCTGTACCTAAGAAACATATGCTTAAAATGGCAGAAGATTTGATTACTATGATTAGAGGTTCTATGGGCCCTCCTGATAAGAGGCCTAGAGTTGAACCAGAGTTTGACAGTTTTGAACAGGGTTCAGGGGCTTCTGAGTCTTCTGGAAGATTTGCAGGAGTATCCTCATTATTCTGATTCTGATGTGGATGATGCCACTCCTTGCTTCTCCTCCTGAGGATTTTTCATTTTCAGAGACTCTGCATTCCATGAGGGAGCACTTTAAATGGGAAGGCCAGGATTACTCTGATTCCAGGAAGAGGCTTAGGGAATTCTTGTTTTACCCCAGCATAGGCCCTTAGCTATACCTCCTGTGTTGAATGTGGTGGAAGATGTTTTTGCAGAGGCTTCCCTGAACCCTGATTCTTTGCCTCCTGCTCCTGTTAAACCTGATAGGTACTATAGGGTGCCCGAAGCTCATAAGTATTTGTTTAAGAGTCCTAGGGCGGACCCAGAAACTGTTTCTCAGGGGCCTAAAGGTGTTAAGGCCTCTGTGGTTAAAAATCCTGTTCCCACTGACAAAGAGGCAAGGGCGTTAGATAGGTGGGGTAAGAAAGTGTATACTTCTTCCACTCTAGCCATGAGAGCGTTGAATTGTCAGTTTCACATGCTGAAATATCAAAATTATCTCCTTTCACAATTGAAATCTAAGGTGGATGCTTTGGCGGAAGGTATTGATTGTAAAGACTTGCTGGATTTAGTTTATGTGTCTGAACAAGTGGGCAAGCATTCTTTGCAATGTGGTTTTGATGCTGTGCAGGCCTCCTCGAGGGTGGCTGCCACTAGTTCTGTTCTTCGCAGGCATGCCTGGTTGAGGGATCAAAATTTGGCTGAGCATGTTAAGACAAGGATTTTGGATGCTCCTTTACAGTCTGATGTGTTGTTTGGTTCACCTGTGGAAGCAGTTTTAAAGAAAATGGAGGACAAAGCTAAGTCTATGCAAACTGTTAAAGATTTTTGCAGGTACAGCCACCAAGTTTAGTAGAAATTGGCCTGCTAAGGGGTGGACATATCCTGCTTATGATTCCCAGTCTAGGGGTAGGTCTAGACGTGGTAGGGGCAGGGCTCAAGGTTCTTTTAGGCCTAGAACAGGGAGTTCACCTGCTCAGACTTCTGGTGAGGGCAGGAGTCAGTCCTTTCGTAAACAGACCCAATGACCTGCCTTTTCAGCTGCCAGTAGATTCTCGTCTGGCAGCTCCTTTGGAAGGACGACTGTCTCTTTTCAAAGAAAATTGGGATTTAATTACTCAAGACAGATGGGTGTTGGACATCATTCAGCCAGTCCCTGTATCAGAAAGGGGCCTAGGATTTTATTCTCGCATGTTCCTAGTATCAACGAAGGGGAACACGTGGAGACTGCTTTTGGATTTATCTCTCCTCAACACTTATCTGGACATTCCCAAGTTCAAGATGTTGACGTTACAACAGCTTTTACCCCTACTGGGCAAAGATCACTGGATGGTAACTTTAGATCTCGAGGAAGCTTACCTTCATGTGCCTATCAGGCTAAGTTACAGGAAGTATCTGCGGTTTCGAGCTGGAGATTCTCATTATCAGTTCTCTGCATTGCCCTTTGGCTTATCTACTGCTCCCAGAGTATTCACAAAGGTTCTGGCTCCAGTGATAGCTTACTTCAGGCTACAAGGACTTCAAATCTATCCTTATTTAGACGACTGCCTGATTCTGGCTCAAGAAAAGGAAGACCTTCTACAGCATCTGGAATATCTTATAGCAGTGCTAAGATGCCTAGGGTATTCTGTGAACGAAATAAAGTCCAGTCTAGTACCCTCTCAAGACATGTGCTTTCTGGGTGTGAGACTGAATACAGCAGCCCAGATGGCCTTTTTAACCCCGGACAAACAAAAGAGTCTATCACTTTACTTCCATCAACTATCTCATCAGTCCGTGCTGACTGCAGAGACAGTCCTACAAGCATTAGGGTTCATGGCATCTTGTATTCTGGTGCTTCCCAATGCCAAACTGCATATGAGGAAGTTACAATGGTATCTCAAAAATGTATGAACACAGCACTGCCAGTATTTAGACACTGTCATTCAAATAATACCTTGCCTTCAAAGAGAATTTTTGTGGTGGGCTCAGGAATGTCACCTAAACAAGGGACTCTCTGTGACCCGGCCAGAGGCGAGTCAGATTTTACCGACAGATGCCTCAGACATTGCTTGGGGAGCTCATCTGAATGGAAAGTGGATACAAGACAAGTGGCCTGCCAGACTACAGCATCTACATATCAACATGAAGGAGATGTTAGCAGTCCAGTTCGCATTGCTGGCTTTCAAGGAGTTACTTCTTCCAGGGCAGGTGTTGATTCTAACAGACAACACAACTGTCATGTGGTACTTCAACAAACAAGGGGAACACATTCTTATCCTCTATGCAGGCAAGCAATGATTTTATGGGAGACTGCGCTACGCTTGCACCTAACTCTTCAGGCAAGGTTTCTGCCAGGAGCACAGAACTCCTTAGCAGATATGTTAAGCAGACAAATCATGGATCCCCACAAGTGGAAACTGGATCTTCATGTATTTCAGAAATTGACAGTGTCTTGGGGAACTCCAGACATAGATCTGTTCGCTTCTCCACTAAACCACCAGCTGCCACAGTTTTGCACAAAGGGGTTTCATCACACAGCTTGGAAAGTGGATGCTCTGTCTTTCAGTTGGACAAACCTTCATGTGTATGCCTTTCCACCTCTGCCTCTTCTTCCAAAGGTACTGTTAAAGGTCAGACAGGACAGGCCAAGGATGATTTTGATAGCTCCAGATTGGCCTCGGCAACACTGGTACCCTCTACTACGGAGTCTGGTAAAGAAGCCTCCATGGCCTTAACCTTTGATTCCACATCTGTTATCCCAGCAGGACGGTCATCTGCTCAATGTCAAGCTTCACTCTCTTCATCTGACAGCCTGGCATATTCTGTGTTGAAACACAGCAGGTCTCAACTTCCTCAACAAGTTTTAAATGTGATTAGGGAAGCTAGAAGGCCTAGTACAAGGAAAGTGTACGCAGCAAAATGGAAGAGATTTTTATTTTGGAGTAAAGCAAAGAATTTGGAGATTTCTGAGCCTAATTTGAGTATGGCTCTTCAATATCTTACTGAGTTACTGGACAAGGGTCTGTCCTTCTCTTCCATTAAGATTCATGCTGCAGCAATCTCAGCTCACTATGATTGTGACCCACCATTGTTTTCGCATCCTTTGTTCAAGCAGTTTCTTAGAGGGGGAAAAAATATAAGACCCCCACGTAGAGCTCCTACTCCTGCTTGGGATCTCAATTTTGTGTTGGAAAAACTTACTCTACAACCTTTTGAGCCTGCGGCTACTGCTGAATTGAAATATTTGTCATGGAAGACTGCTTTTTGTTGGCTATTACTTCTGCAAGAAGGGTGTCTGAGTTGCAGGCCCTTATGGCAGTCGAGCCCTTTTGATTTTCCATAAGGATAGGGTATCATTACGTACTAATCCTTCCTTTATGCCTAAGGTGGTTTCTAGTGTGGCTTTAAACCAAACTATTCATTTGCCTACTTTTTATGCAGACCCCCAAAATAAAGGGGAAAAGATTTTGCATACTTTAGATGTACACAGGCAATTGCGTTATTACTTAAGCAGGACTAAGGATTTTAGGCAGTCTCAGCAGTTGTTTGTTTCCTTTGCTTTGAGTTCGCAGGGCAAGCCTGTGTCAAAACAAACTATTTCTAGGTGGATTGGCTTTTGCATTGCATTTTGTTATTCCCATCATGGCAAGGAGGTTCCAGCTGGGATTAGGCCTCATTCCACTAGGGCTACTGCCACTTCAACAGCATTTCTACGGGGTGGCAACTAAGGATATTTTGGAAGCAGCTACTTGGAGTTCAGTGCATACTTTCTCTAAGCATTATCACCTTCCTATCTACTCTAAGTCTAGGGCTGGTTTTGCCACAGCTGTTTTGCAAGGCATGTTGTCAGCTCCTGCTTCTTTATGATTTGCCAGCCTCCCTTACCTCTGCTTTGGGATTCTACCCAATAGTAAGGACTGCAGCAATGGAAAACGAAGAACATAGTACAGTTTTGTACCTACCATAAATGTAGATGTTCGAGGATTCCATTGCTGCAGTCCAATTTACCCTCCCTCCTTGCCCTCTGTGTTTAGGGGTGGTTGTGTAGGTGAGTTTACCTGCTTATATTTTTGTCTTTATTGTTCATGTTTTGGTGCAGGTATTTTGGGCCTTGTCTTTTTAGGGTCTTCTGACATCTGGGGCAAGAAAAGACTGAGGATATGACGCCGGTCATGCGCATTAGTACCCTGACGTACTGACGTCAGTCTAATGCGCCCTGACCGACGTCAGCCTTATACTCTGGTATTCGGGCCGACTGGATGCGGACTATACCCAATAGTAAGGACTGCAGCAATGGAATCCTCGAACATCTACATTTATGGTAGGTACAAAACTGTACTTTTTTATACATCTGACCCAGTAGCTTTAGTTGATCATACTACTGCTAAACACTTGGTTACATTCTACTGTTTCTGATAGGGATGAGAAATGCATTGATAACTATGGGTGGAAAATTTATACACCTGCAACTTTGATTTTCAGCATTTTGAAAGGTCAGGCTGATATGTTAAAGTTGGTTCTGACTAATTGTGAAGTTATGAGGAATGTTTTATCTGCAATTTCTGCTTGTGAAGAAAAATCTGCTTTAAATTTAGATTCTTCTATTGCGCGGGTCACTACTCATTGTTTCAGTCTTTGTGAGACTCCGAATCTTCATTTTTCTCTTTGGAAATCGATAGCATACCTCTCAACCTGGAAACATCAAAAATCTGGGCAAAGGCCCATGGAAAGTAGGTACAACTGGCCAAAAATCTGGGTGCTGATTAACATAAAATTTGCATACATCATTATGTAACCTCACCCACCCCAGTGGAACTGTGGGATACTGACATTCAAACACAAATTAAAAAACAGACAAAATAAACACAAAATATAATGCTCTCCAGTATAGTTGTGACCCCCCCCCCAAAAAAGAAAAGACAAAATGCTCAAAGATTACCCTTAAAGTACAGATTGCACTAATTTGCAGCATTGTGCTACAGACTACAGTCACACAATGCCTCAGTGGCAAAACTGACTCCACAGAAAAAAGGTACTTACAAGGTTAGTGATCCATGAAGATCCTTAGAAGTTTTTTGCCCTTAGATTTCAGTATGAATAGGCCAGAGATGAAAACAAATACAGAACTGGGTTAAATCCTTGCTACAAGTCACAGTTTGCACAGAGTTTGCAGGTCCTCCTCCTGTCTGAATGGGTTTCTCCAGTTATTCCTGATTCCTCCCCAAATTAGTGGCTAAGCTAAACTGTATGCAGTACCTCCATAAGCACATTTGTAAACACACACGCGCACACACACACACACACACGTCTGTTTTTTTCCCTTGTAGCCCACATAATGGTTTAAAAGGATCTAGAGTTCAGTATCACTTACCGAGTTAACAAATCTGACAGTTAAATGAACTGCTGTACTTTTAACACTGCGGCTGTCACACATCCCAATTCAAGCAGCCCAGATAAAGATTACTTGTATAAAAAGAAAATAAATCAAACAAATGAAAATAAATACATAACACTTTTTAAATGTGTGGTGCACATCAACTCTGAGACAGATCTTAACTATAATTACTTTCAACACACTGCTAGCAGTACAGCAACACTGCTCACACATTTGAAGGAGCATGCCAAATCTAAGCTGTCAGAATATGCATCCCATAGGGAGAGGGCTGACCCACTACAGGATTTTTCTTTTTTTGTTAGTATCACAAATATTAGAAGGGAAACAATCAACATGAATCTGACACATTTCAACTCATAACAAATATGCCGAGTTTTGAACAAGCCATGTCTGCTACATGCTCAAAATCCTATGGATTACTAAATATGAGCACAGGATTACTAATGTGATGATACTGCAAGCCTTCATATGCAAATTAACTGTAAAATAGGGGCATACATGTATTATTAACTACATGCCCCAAAAGATGAAACTTGTTGCTGTTGATCTGTAATTTTTTGATCTCCATGTCAACAAAGTAAAAAGCATTACAGTTAAACTGTATATGCAAAAGTGCTTAAAAATCCTAAAATGTTTCAGTTATAATTAAAATTGTGAAACTTCGGTTTCCACTTTACAAACTTGAACCAGTATGCATTAAGTGAACTCCACATTAGTGAGTTACTGATGTGCACTAGTTGCGTGGCTGGAGCCTGCATGGTCACTAATAGCTAAGCAATTACTGCTTTACCTGTTTTTTTTTTTTTTTTTTTGTGTGCGCGTGTGTGTGTGGGGAGGGGGGTCTCTCCCGCTGTTTCTTATTGATTTTGTTACAGAGACAGAGTTGCAGTCACTCGTAACAGATCATGATGCTGCAGCAGGCCTTTACCCCATCATTTTGTTATCTTTTCCTCCACTCAGCAAAAATAACATTTCACCCGTGCTTAGAGGCAAGTATGTATCTGTTTACTAACCCCCAATGTGCCAAGATCATTCCTACCATGTACACCCTTTCAAATGAAGTAAACCTGCTAAAATTCCAAAACAAACTAAAGATTACTTAAGATCAATGCAACCCAGTCCGTAAATGTACAAGCCCAAGATATTCCAGTTACATTAGAAATACAAACCGTAACTGCTTCCCTCAAGAAAGCAGCATATTGGCAATGTATTCTTTCCGTTTTCTAACAGCAATTAAGTTTTTGCCTTAACCAAGAAAGCGTTACTTAAAATGAGAACATTAAATAAGACTCGCTTGGTTACTATGTAATGTTATTATAAGAGCAGTAATTCATACCTGTCAACTGTCCCTGATTTTGACTCGAAATGTTAACTTTGCTGACTGCCATGTGCCCCCATCCATATTAAATGTTGAATATGGAGAAAAAGATGGTGCATTACACTTAAGACAATAATTATAGACTCAGTTTACTTTAAAATGTATATTAATTCACATCCCTTATTCTGTTAGTGCCTCAGGTTAATAGCACATTCTAAAAATGTCCCTGATTATTTCTGTATTCGAGATTTATTTACATTGTACTGTGAATTCATGTATGAATATGTTCGCAATTCGTATTACATTACCGTGATCCTTTATACATTTTCACAAAGTGTAGTTGTTGTTCACATTTGTTCAGCTGAATGCCTAAAACTATACAACATACTTAGAAGCTGCAGATTCGTGCTACCTTTGGCACAGCTTATTGCTGAAAAGAGTTCTGGAACCAGTCCAGTCACACATCTAAGAAATGACTATATTACACTATTACGTGGAACATATCACCCTTGTGTCCCTCACTGATACAATGGCCTCAAATTAAAAAAAAAATAAATAAAGTATAGGTCACACATTGGCGAGTACAGTACTAATGTTCAAACCAGGACTTGTATTGATTAAGCAACTTACTCCTGCTTGTTGGTTGACTGCCATGTGGGTGGGCTGTGCCACAGCTGTAAACAACTGAATTTTTTTATTATTTTTTTTTTTTATTTTTTAAATCTCCTGAGTCTTGAAGCCAATGTCATCACAACGTTGTGGGATGTGCTGGCGATACGTGATAACATCAGCAATAACTTAAAATTGTAAATGAAACATTTTAAAAAATCCAGAATTGAAGGGGCCACTTGGGAATTCGTGGCACCCTATTATTTTGCCATCAAAACGGGTAGATTCCGAGGAATTCGGTATGGTTGAAAAGTATGACCGATAGTGTCAGACAAATGAGTTCTGAAAATCACTCGTCAGGGTTACAGATGGCAGTGGGAGGAAATTCCACATTTCCAGGGGGTCATTTCTCATCCTTCAGATCGGACTGTTTTGTTTCCTCCAATTCTCCATCACATGCTGTCCAAACAAGTGATTGAACCAGTTCCTCTTTCCCAGAGAGGGAAAGATTTTTTATTCAAGGATGTTCTTGGTGCCAAAGAAGATGTTTGGAGACCAGTTATGGATCTTTATTTCCTAAACCTGTTTGAGATAGTGCCCATATTCAAAATTATATCACTTTACAGCTTGTTACCTCCTCTTCCTGTTTTACGTTTTCTGGTTTCATGTTTTCTGTCAACACTAGATTAAAAGATGATTATCAAATTCCTATTCATCTAGACTTCCTGAGGTCTCTTAAGGTTTTGTGCATCTGGGTCACATTATCAGCTCTCTGCCTTACCCTTTGGACTTTCCACTGCTCCAGCAGTCTTTAGAGTATATATATCTCCAGTTGTAGCTTATTGCTGGCTACAAGGGATCCACATTTTTCCATATGTAGATGACTTGCATATCTTTGCAGTGTTTTTTCTTAAGTGTCTGGAATCTCTTTCTTGGGTGAGAGAGCTCTTACACAAGCTGGGATTTCAAGGGAACTTTCAAAAGTCTTTTTTGACAACTTCATACAGGATTGTGTTCCTGGGATGGTAACGCAACACATCAGTTCAAAGTGCTTTTCTTCCACGGGAAAAAATAGGTGTATAGCTAGATCTATTTCTAAGGCTTCCACTCAAATTTGGGCCACTGTGAGGGAGAACTTCAGGATTTTGGCTTCTGTGATTCTCATGATAGTCCTGAAAAGCCTCCACATGAGAGAGTTTCAGTGCAGGGTTTGTGGGACACTAAGGACAGATACAAGCACAAAAATATCAAAGATGTTTGCCCTGTTAAGCCACTCAACTCTGAATTATCTTTGGTCCTCGGGACCTCTTAAAGTTGTCAAGCAAGCACCCCACATCCCCAGAACTTGTATATACTAACTTCCTGAGTTTGCCATTGGAGAAAAGGGATTATTCCAGGAAATGGCCATCTTGAACCTGTACAAAACATGGACTTGGACTTTGTATATACCAAGACCATATTCTGGCCATTCAGTCTGTGTTTCAGGATTTGCTCTAATGGGCTCAATATTTCAAATGGTTACCTTGGGAAGTAGGATCTAGACTCATTTTGACTCTCCAGGTTCATACATTCCATCAGAGCAAAACATTGAAGATAAGCTGAGCAGGACCAGGGTAAACCCTCAAAAAATGGAAACTGTACCCAGGGTTCTTCCAAGAATTGATTCAACTGTGAGGAGCACCTCGGATAAATCTGTTTGCCTCTTTTTTAAAAACAGAGAAGTTCTTCTTCTCCAGGATTCTTTAGCTTGGAAGACGTTGTCCTTCTCAGTCCCATGGACAGTAAAGCTCCTGTATGCTTTTCTGCCCTTTCCACTGTTTTCCTTTCCACAGTTTTCTGCACTGATAGTGGTGGTGACTCCCTTTTGGCCCAGACCATAAATGGTCAAGTGCAATTACCACAGGCTTCCTACAAGTTGAATTTTAACCATGAAAGGCTGGTTGTTTACACTGCAACCTGAAAAATCTTCAATTGACTTACTGGATGGTAGAGTTTTGATACTTTTGCAGAACCTTTTCTTTAAGGATGTGCAGCAGGTATGAAACTGTATACGAGTAAGTGAAAAAGAGTTTTTTAGTTGGTGCCAGACTAAGAACCAGGACACTTTTAAGGCTTGAATGCACAGGTTATAGAATATTTGTGAGCATTATCTTTTAATCTTTGTTGCTGTTCTATCAAGATTCATCTTTCAGTCGTCTCTGCTTGTATGACCTTAGAATCTCCCTTTCTGTTATCACTGAAATCACAGTTTTTAAAAGGGGTTTTTGCATATTTTCCACCTAGAAAACTGGTGGCTCCTCCTTTGGATCTTAACTTTGGGCTTAAAAACTGACACTTCTTCCATTTGAACAGCTCATCAGGCTAATTTAAGGTATTTCATTTGGAAACAGTGCTACTTATTGCTCTGATTTCTGTAAGGAGTATCTGAGTAACAAACTTTTATGAGTCACGGCTATCCCTACATTTTTTGCAGTGATATGGCGTCTTTAAGAGAATATCCTCCTTTTATGTCTAAAGTAGTTTGTTTACTTTGAGCCAGACTATTAATCTCCCTGTGCTCTTTAAAGAACCTAAAAAACAGTGAGAGAATCTTGCATACTGCGTGTACAGGCAACTCAGACATTACCAAGAACAAAATCTTTCAGGAAGGCTGATCAGCTGTTTGCTTCCTATGAAAATGAGATAAATGACAATCACTCTTAAAGCAGAAAAATTCTAGATGGTTGTCTCATGCTATTTCTTGTCTGCCATTCTTACCATAGCAAGTAATTTCCAGGTAGGGTCAAGTCTCACTTTACCAGGGCTTTGTCTTCTTTTGCAGCTTTTTGGAAAGGGGTGGCTTCGTAACATTCCAGAAATGGCAAATTGGCGCTATGTACATATGCATTAGAAACTGGATTCCTTTTCCTGGTCCAGAACAGCTTTTGTTTGTACTATTGTCCAGGGGCTTCTGGATTCTCAAACTCCTTCATCCATATAGTTCTAAACTCTGGTAATTTATCTTTACAGCTTGGGCTACTGTAGCAGTGATCTAATGTTGAACAGAGTGTCTAGTGTTATGGAATTGTACTAATAGGATCACTGTTGCAGTAGCTCTCCCTCCCTCCATCCCCCTTCTTTCTGTGTTAGGTGTGTTGCCAGTGTGTGGCTGTATTTAATTTTTCTTTCCTGGCATTTATCTGTTTTTCAGGACTAACTATACCCTCCCCTTTTTGAGGGGAAAATTCTCTGAAGCTTTTGTGTCCTGACCACTGTTTCTTTGTGGATTTCCTTAAGGTCCATAGAGGTTCCTATTTGTGGAAAGTGCCATAATGCTTTGAAGATTGGTTATTGGTCATATCTTTGGTAGGATATACCCCATATAGCTTAGATTAAGGTGTTTACTGTCACTGTAAGTTGACTTACAACTACTTTTTTTGCAGGAAAGCCATTGACTCCTTAGTGTGGGAGCTGTACCTCTCACTCCTACCTTCTTTGTATTCTGAAGTTGCTGTAGCTCAGAGATGGGAGCATTAAAAGATTTAATGTGGACGTGATCTTGCCTTTGCTGTATGGTGATATAACCTTAGAATAAAAATAGAATGACATGGCGGTATGGTGGGTGCAGATGGGTTCTCCTCCTGGAAAACATGTGTCTTATGCTGTGCTAGGGTGTGTTCTGTGATTCTTTTCCCTTCCCCTCCCCCCAGTTTTGATTACTTATGGAGAGAGCTTGGCAACAGATAAATTTAATATCCTCGTATTCCTTTTAGCAGCTTTTTTTCTGATGTACTGTTTTTGGTCCTAACTCCTTGAGCTGTTTTACGTCTCTACTGCTTCATTAGTTTGTGCAATGTACTTATCTTAATACATTCGAGTTCTGTTCTTTCACAAATTTTTTTTTTTTAGCAGCAGAGAGCAAAAATTGAAAGTGAGAATGCACAGTATCTGATATGAGAGGTTTTTGTTGATTTTTAGTGAAGCCCACCCCAATAAGAGCACCCCCTTTACAGTATGCTGTATTGCAGTAACACTGGGATGAAGGTGTAATTTCAACATCTGCAAGTTTCTCTCAAGTGTTAGTATCGCTTGTCTTTTTATAGTGATTGTCTAGCCATCAAGACACACTGTTTTAGACTTGCACTATAATACCCACTCAGCAGTTTTATGGGATTTGTGCCTACAACAAGACAGAGCTGAGAACAGTGTAAGGAATTAATTGTGTTCTTATTAGTGAAATGCTGGAAGCTATATGCTTTTTTAGAATTTAACTGAAACACACACAATAGACACGGACAGGGAAGTTTTAAGTCGCACAACACCCAGTATATTATATTCTATAGACAACAGATTACTTAAAAGTTAACAACATACAGTCCATCTTGTTAAAGTTAGAGTAATGCCAGCATTGCTAGTGTCTAAGAAAATAATTGCCATTAGTATTACATTGTTATTTGTAAGACATGGTTATTGGTAATGAAAAGAAGTAGAATTTCATAAGTAGTAATGGCAAGTCATTTTTCCAACTACTGTAATGAACACTAGTTGTGTTCATTTATTCTGTCAGTGTATGTTGCAGTTACAGGACGCAGTTTTTCTGAAGTGCTACAAAATATATCTGTAAATGTCAGCCACAGTATCTGACTAATCTTAAATTGTAGTTTGTCCTAAACTGTATGCACGAATAAGTACCAAAACATAAAATGCAATGGTGATGTTGCTTGTATCATTGCCAGAATTATTCCCAAGTGTTAAATACTTAGGACATTCCATCATCAAATGAGAATGGTACATGGGTGGGTTTCTTAAGTGCATTGTTGAGAACAAGCATGCCGAGGCAATGTAAGGTTCAATGAGGGAAATGTGTTCTGTTAATTTTTATTTAACTTTTGTTGCTGTATTTCTAACTCTTTCTGTGTTTCTCTCTGTCTTTCAATCTGTCTCAATGGATTAAATAGGAAAAGGTATAGTAAACTGCCTTAAATTTACCTGTGTTTTGTCTTGTTTGATTAGGAAATGGAATCCATAAATGTATTTTTACATGTTTAATTGTGAAAGTTTTGCATCTTTATTTTTTCCTCTTTGACTTGGAGTATAGAACCCACAGTTAATTCTTTGAACAATTGTGTTTGGCTTTCACCTGCCATACCACTTTTATTTGTCTTCATGACAGGATTGTGGAGAACCAAGAAGGGCACAGCTACTGCTTTGTCCTATTGTAGCCAGAGGGACTGGGAGCAGAAAGGTTTTCCTTAGTATGAAGATCTGTGGAGATGCTTAATCAGGAGTCACTGCTGATTTGGCAGAGCTGTACCATCTTACCCACATTTACCCAGTTATTCGTCACTGACCATTGGTTCTTCATGAACTTGAATCACTTTCCTTGCACACTGTGAATCATAAAATCATGTTAAGTGAGAAGAAACTGTCCTATTTTAAAACCTCTTAATTCTGCCTCTTCATATTTTATTGCTTTAGTACATTAACCACAAAACAGTACATTTTTGGTGCATTCTTAATGTAATAGGCTTGCGGTAGTAGAAAGGCTAAATGACCTTTGACTTGAAAAATATGAAGTAATGACTTATGGGCTTATGCCATGTAATTTGACGTTTTTGCATATAAATTAGACTTTGGTACTGGAAATAATGTCAGCAAAGTGTTGGGTGAAATTAGTGCCATAATCTAAAAGAAGAGTAACCCTTCACATGCTCAAAGCAATTAATGATCACTGCTACATATAAATAATTTATATAAGTGGAAGATCACATGTGAGAAATAGAGTATGATTGAGCCATTGGTAATTAATGGACATAACCTGTGTAATGGTCCTTCAATGAAGAGTGACAGTATTCCACCTTTATAGATTACTGTGGTACGTACAGATGGTTTATAACTTGTAGATTCTCTCCAGCTCATGCACTGTCCTGTTTATTCCCATTATATCAGCCCCCTTTTTTTAAAATCCATCCTCACGGCTTCTCTGACTTGCTCCTTGTGGGGAGGGGAGCAAAATTTGCTGTCCTGTTTCTGTAGAAGGATTTGATATTGTAGATTGTTGTGTGATGCCAGATATTGGCTAAATATCTGTCTTCTGTGCAGAAGACCTCTTTTTTTTTTGTCTAGTTTCCTTCTTTAGAAATGTTGTAGTTCATATCTATTCCTGTCTACTTTTTGCAGAATTAAATGTACACTGCCTTTGTAGTAGTGGTATATATTAGGAAGCTAGGCTTGTCTTGCCAAGTAAGGGTAGTGATGCTGTAATAGATGCCCAGTCTATCCTCCTTGGCCTTCATTTGCTTTTCTAAGATTATAAACATTTTTTTTTTTTGTGTGACTTGCTTATATCAGTGTTCATTGGGCTTCTTAGTTCATTCTTTAAATAAGTATTTTTAATTTTTTTTAGACACACACCAAGCTCTTCGGTTATGTCTTGGAAGTACAACAGTTGGAGCTCAGTATGGTGCAGTTTCTTCCCTCAGTATTAACCATGACTGTAGTCGATTGCTGTGTGGCTTTGCAAAGGGACAGGTAATATGACTTGCACAATAAAGATAATTAATAAATGTTGCTTTATTTTTTATTAAAATGTTTGGGACTCTTCTCCTTACATTATCATCATACTCCCACCCCATTACACATTTTTCCCCCTAAACCTGGCATGTGAAAACACAACATGAGGGAGATGAGAGCCAGGAAGAGCAACTGTCATCTATTGGGAGTTAAGATTTTTGAATACTTCTAACACCCTACTCCCCACTGATAAAAGAGAGTGCAGTTCAGTGCTTTATGTGTTAGGCAAGTAAGGTTGTAAATTTTTCACCCAAGACTTCCAGCTAGAGATTTCTGCACTTCTTGGTTGTATCTTCCCTTCAAACAATAGAATAGGCACTGCTCTTTCCAGCCTCACCCCTTAGATGTCACTCGTATGGCTGGGTTACCATCACTCTGATCTTGAGTTGGGAGGGCGTGTATCACACTGTTGATGGTCTGGTTGAGCCTAGGTTGCCTGAAGAGTAGTTAAAGCGCTGGCTTTTGACACCATCCCCCACTCTGGAATTATAGATAAACTCCCTAAACTAGGTATAAATCCCTATGTCACAAGATGGGTTGCCAACTGGCTCACTGACAGAACCCACACTGTGAAAGTAGCAGACTCCAAATCCGATTTCAGACCAGTGACAAGTGGAGTACCTCAGGGTTCAGTCCTGGGTCCTCTCCTGTTTGGTATCTATTTTTTTAAAGTACAGGCTAACACAGAGGGTCTTTGGTTAACAGAGTTTGCAGATGACTCTAAACTAGGAGCCATAATTGAAACTCCTAACGATGTGGACATTCTACAAAAGGGCCTCACTGAGACAGATGCCTGCTGTCAAAGCCATGACCTCAAGCTCAATGCCAGAAAGTGTATTGTCATCCCCTTTGGTAAAAACTCTGTACCCATGAGCTACCATATAGGTGGTAGTCTACTTAACACCGAAAGTGTGATAAGAGACCTTGGGACACAGGTGGACAGTATTCTCTCCTTTGATAATTACATCACCACAGTAGTCAGAAAATCCTTCTACGAGGCACACCTCATCACAAAAGGTTTCTCATCCAAGAAAAAAAGAGGTCATTGTTCCCCTCTACTCATCACTCATTAGACCCATTATAGAGTACAACGCCCCTTTTGGTATGTACCTCATAAGACATCTACAACAACTGGAAAGGCCGCAGAAGTACCTCACAAAGAGGATTACTGGCCTCAAACAGATGCCCTATGCAGAACATCTCAAAAAACTCCAGCTTTACTCTGTTGCATATCGCCTACTCAGAGGCGATCTCTGCCTAACATACAAAGCTATGTCAAACCCAGAGCTGTTGGACATGCTCCACTTAAAGAAATCCCAGTCCCTCTGAGCTACATGCTCTAGGGACCTAAACCTTATCACCACAATAAACAGAACATGCTGGAGGGATAGATTCCTGTCCCAGATACTTCCCATACTCTGGAACAAACTACCTATCTATATCAAACAAAGCTCCTCATTAGCACTCTTCAAAAAAATCTTGATGATTGGATGGGAAATAGGAAACTCACCCCGGGGATTACCTGTGTGTCTCTGTTTGACAGGGGCACAGGAAAATAAATTTCTTGGGTGGCAAAAGCCAGGGTACCTTTTTGGCTAGGCTTGTATAGGCCCTAGGGCAGATAGCCTAGTACCTACCTATGAACCTGTAGAACTTGCTTAAGCTGCTCAAGCAATATTTCTTTTAGGTAATGGTGCAGTCCAAAGTCACAGTTCAAAAATTGTTTCATAATATTTGGATAAGTCTTTAAAGAGGAGCAAGCCACCCTACATTGTGAACATTGGCTCAAGGTGATGATCATTGTTAATGTGACACCCAAACCTCATGTACAAAATGGGGAGTGGGGGTTGATGCTGATTAATTACAAGTTTACCCCACAGTTTTCAGTAATTGCAGCTGAATTTCTACCTCAGTCTTCTTCTTCTTTCGGCTTTTCCCGGTTAGGGGTTGCCACAGTGGATCACCTGTCCGCTCAAGATTGGCAGTGGAGTTTTACAGTGTCGAGTTGCCAGCCCGGTGCCCAACCTTCCACAGAAGACACAGACACACAGACACACAGACACACAGACACACAGACACACAGACACACACACACTCGCGCCTAGGGCCAATTTAGAGTCTCCAATGCACCTACAGCATGTCTTTGGGATGTGGGAGGAAACCGGAGCACCCAGAGGAAACTCATGCGACCACAGGGAGGACATGCAGACTCCACACAGAAGGTGCCCCAGCCAAGGATCGAACCAGAGAACCTCTTGCTGTGAGGTGACAACGCTAACCGCTGCACCACCGCGGCCGCCCAAATTTCTTCCTCAATGTAAAAGGAAATTTATTTAAAAAAAATGTTTGCATAAGATGAGTATTGTATTTTTTCTTCAGATACTGCATTTGAAATTATAGGTGGTGTTAGTTACAGGGCAAAGATTTATGTGCCTTGCAAAGGGCTGCAGAGAATCTGTGTACACAAGTGGATACCAGCTGGTTTGATGTAGAATTTATGGGATTCCATTTTAAGGAGTACAGTATATCGCTAAATCTTTCTCAGAAAGAACAGGCAAACATAAAAGTTCTTTGTATCTGTACTATAGATTACCATGTGGGACCTGGCCAGTGGCAAGTTACTGAGAACTATAGCAGATGCCCATCCTCCTGGAACAGCAGTTTTGCATATTAAGGTAAAACAAGCCTTTTTTTTTAAGAATATTCTGTTTTTATGGGTCTTGCCATTTTGAGCAGGTCTGTTTCATTTTTAGATTTGATGACTAACCTCTCTTTGAATTTGCAGCTGTGTATCTTTGACGTACCAGTGTGATGCCAGTCAGAAGGGAGAGTGAAAAACTCCTTTATACACAAGTGATGGAAATTAGTTCATTGCTAGTGAATGTAAAGTTGTTAAAAGAACTATGACATTTATTGGCACTTGCGTATTATCGCAGCCACGCATTCTCACCAGCACATTATTTGTGTTATTGAGAAAGGAGTCCTTTTTTTTTTTTTGCAGTGGATAGGATGCTACTAAGTAGGATTGGTACGGATGTCTCTCAACTGCCTCTGATATTGATTCAGGGCTTAGCTCTGTCCTTGTTAATCCCAAACTGGTAACTTTTGAAGAATAGGTGGTAAATTATACTTAATAAATGATATCAGTAATTAGATTTGCAGACTTTTTTTTTTAGTTCAGAAAACTGATATTAGTTCATGTTTTCTGAAGTGAATAGTACCAACATTTTGTGTTCCTGATAACTATTACCGGATATGTCCTGGATTGGTTGAGACTAGGGCTGTGGTTCTCAGTTATTGCCCTCCATGATATGCGTATTTTAAACCATAAGTCATCATAACCAGTTACAAATATAAATAACCAGTTATATTTTAATGTGTGTGATACCAGTAGTTCTTTTATAGAAAGGGCGTTTAACTTTTGCAGAGAAAATTAAGTATGTTTATTTCAGTAAAACCAAGAACAGGTAATAAATTGCTACATCATTTATGCGTGCTTGTTTTTTTTTTTTTTGTACTAGTTGCAGCAGCTTATTACATGGGTTTTATTTAATTTCATTTAAGATGTGCTCTCATTTGTTAATAACCTCCAGGCAGATTATCAGTAACTCGATAAAAAAAGCAGACATTTAACTGACTTGCCTAACAAACGAACACCTTCGTGTTGGGGAATTTCACTATTAAGTGATGCTACAGTAACCATGGCTAAATGGATGATATCCAGGAAATCTAACGAATTTGTAGGGTTAAGTGTTAGCAAACTGTAATTAGATAACAACCGCAATTTGAGCAATACTAGAAGCAATCAGAAGCTGTCCTGTGCTACTGATATCCTTGACTTTAAGAGGTAATTATAAAAGTTTGTGGGGAAATCTGTCTTGCAGATTATGCTTTGGAATGTGGTTGCAATAATACACATATGAATTAATGGGGTTCCAAAATCCAATTAAATAAAATAGTTATTTGATTTGGTCAGGAGAATGATTGGAAAGTATTTCTTGGTAGTAAACTGTCTTACTTATTGAGCAGTGCAGGATGATTGTGCATTAGCTTCTAAGGATGCACTTGTTCTTTCATGCTCATGCCTCTTAACTTCAAGACTGATATATTTTTTCTTTGCATCCGTCTGCTCCCATTGCCTTCTAACTGAGACAAGTGGCAGTGGAAGTAGTTATGTTCCCTAATGGACATTAACTAGACTTTTAGAGGAAGGTGAGTGGTGATGTCAGACTTGCCTAACTATTTCTCAGCATCACAATACAATATAGGTTATTGTCTGTTGTGGAATGACTGGCCATTAACATTCAAAAATGAGCCTTCTGATTGATCAGCCTAACCAGCGTGCTCATTATAAATTGATAAACATCTGCCATACAAAGGAAGGAATGGTGTCAGTAAGACCCGAAACACAGAATTAAGAAACAGACATATCCATAACTCATTACACATTTTTTTCCTGGTACTGCATTACAATGTACATTTTAACTATATAGCATTAGTTTAAAATAGTTGTTGTTCAAGATATTTTTCAAGTTTGTAATAAGGTCTCCCATGCTTGTGCTTGTCCCAGAGAAGCAGACATTATAATAAATTTAGTCTTCAAATAGTTCATGAAAGTTTATAGGTTTATAAACGCAAATAGTTTGCATGCACTAAAAGTACAAATAGAGAAACAAATCCAATAGCAGTGAGGACTTAAAAAAATTGAGGTTGTGCAATATGAGTAGCAATTACACGATAATTACATAGCATCCCGAAATCAAAGACTGTTAAATGTTTTAGTTTCTGACATTTAGAGTTCAGACAATCAAAGCTCTACCATTCCGAGGGCAATCTGTTACGAAAGAGTGGAAGTTTATTACCCAGTACTTTAACTTGCCTTCATCTTGGCTATAAATCAGGATGCAAGTGAAAGCTGGATGGACTGACAGCAGCCTTGAGGCACACCTATTGTACGTACAATACACTTGTTTCATAACTTCTTCAGATGTCTGGTTGTCTTGAATAATGGATTGTTATACAGTGACTGGCCACTAACATTCAGAAACGAGCATATACCACTGGAAAAAAGTCTGGTCGCCCGAACATTCTTCTATTACTATACACTACAGAAACTCTTTTAAATTTTAAATTAAAGAAAAAAAAAAAGTTACAAAAACCGAAGACTTCAAATGAATGAGAAGGACGGGAGAGAGACAAATACAAGGATAATCAGGTATGTTATACAACACTAGAAAAACATACCTGATTATCATTGTATTTTCTCTCTCCCATTTCTCCCTTTTGTTGAAAGTCTCCCAATTTAATTTTTTTTTAATTAAAAAAAAAAAAGCAATGGAGATCCTCCTTTCTCCATTGCTTTCTTTACACAGCACTGATGTACTGCATAAGTGTGGGAATGATAGTCCCATATGCATGCACAGTATATCAAGAAAGCCCCAGGATACCTTGGAAAAATGTGGAAGAACATCACCATTATAGAAGGACATTATTTTAGAACAGTAAGTAACATTTTCTTAAATAATGTCATTGTATAAAGCAATGACCCACGGCTGGGTGTAGGCAATGCTGAATTTACCCACAGTTGGCTTTGTTTGGTCCACATCAACTGTGGGTAAATCCAGTATTAATAAACTCTTTCAATGCAAGAGTAGCCAATCAGACATGGCATATGCAGGTAAAATGCAGTACTTTTAATGAAAAGCAGGAAAACAAATAAAAACAGCAGAATAAATCAGATAAAACAGATAAGTGCTTTCACTCCAGTACTGGAACTTCATCAGATCTAATTAACACAACACAGTGCTCGAGACTATTTAAAGATGCACAGATTCTAAAGTTACCTGTTCAGATCACATGACTTGACCAGAGGTCTTAAGGGAACATACTCATTCAAACCTTTTCCCTTGCATTTTTAGGATCCATTTAGTTTCCAAGCCTTCACTTTTATTACTAACATTACGGAATACTCTGTCTGGTCAACTAACGTCCAACTCCTCTAACACTCAATTTAAAAAACTACTGAAGGAACACTATATGAATACCTGGCTGTGCTCTTGTGACCCTCCAGGTTAAACTACCACACAACAGTCTATTTCCTATAATAACTCCATATGCTTACTACTAGGACGCATGTCACATTCAAGTGTAATTTTGTTTGTGTCTTTAAGCATGACACAAAGGAATTCTTAACAACTATGTAGTAAGTTCTAAACTATCTGCCATTAATGTGTGTGTGTGTGTGTGTGTGTGTGTGTTATTACTATGTATGTATTGTCTGACATTTATCATGTTAATCCAGTATCATTGTTCACTGAATGCAACCTGATAGTTCTCTTGCATTTGGTTTACATTTTTAGGTACTTTGTGAATTTTTATGTAACCATATTTCTGTGTAAATTTATGCCGTCTAACTGGAGCTTTTCTCCCCAGGCCTCTGCTGAAAATGGACCTGTGTCCAGTCGGACTTTCCCGGTCAACAAATGTAAAATAAAATAAATTACCTCCCCCAATGTTCTTATTCAATAGCTGTAATACAAAAAATTTAAATGTATGTGTAATCCCAGCACTTAAGACATGTTTACATAAAACATTATTTGTCTTTCCGGGAGATGACATAAATATGCTCACGAATGTGGTCTTAAAGCATTCTGTTTGTCTTACCAATATAAAAAACTATTACATGCTGTGCAGGTTGCAAGATCCACCAAGTCACAGCTCTTGCAATTCGCAAAAAAATTAAGCTTATATGTATGCTTACTCATGAGATGTTCATAACCCTCAGTTGTTAGTTCATACTGACACATACTGCAATCTCTGCAGGGGTGTGTGCCTTTTCTATTTTTATAGGTTGTTTCCTAGCAAAAGGTTTATAGCATAGCATTTTCTTAAGGGAGATGTTCTTAAAACAAAACCTAGGGCTGTCTCCTAAAATACATTTATTTCTATCATCACAGGTTAAGACATGCCAGTGCCTTTTAATAATAATGCATGTAGAGCTGACATAATTAGAATAAGTTACACTCATTCTTAATGTATTAACCTGTGGGGACCAATGCTGTTTGTTTATTATCCTGAGATGAGAAAAAAGGTCTAGCTTAACCTTTTCTATGTGATATAATAGATTACTATCATAATATCGACTCTTACATCTCCGTAGTTGAAAACGTTGAGTGACATGTAATCAAATCATCGTTTCAATGAGAATGGTAATGCCCGAAATTAAATTTGATTTGCACAATTAAATGGTACATAATTGCATTTATGCTGGTTATGCATCGAAAACGTGAGCTGTGCATGGTGACTGTCCTAGAAACAGGAAATAACTGGAAAATGTATGATATACAAATGAGGGATATCTACCATTCATTAGGAGTTTGCAAACAATTAAAAAAGTAAGTATAAAGTAATGGGTTGTTGTTGTCCACACTATATAAATGAGTTACTGATGTACATTTTATTTTTCGTTTTTAGGCTTTCTTTGTATATTATGGCAGACAGCAATTCAGGGAGTACACCAGGTGTGATTGGAAATGCTTACACTACTGTCATGTCACAAAAGGGCTGTAGTATATTGTGTGTTAACAGCTATCAATATTACTTGGTGAAAACCACTAATAGTAGGAAGTGTTGGTGTTGTACACTGAAAAGTTCAAAAAATGTAGGGGTCGGTGCATTACAGAGCCAGTGGTTAGTAGTGAGATATTAATAAAAAGTACAGACTACATTCATGGTCCAGATGTCGTAAGAGTAGAGCATTTCAGGGTTCAGGAAAAGATCAAAAGGAGAGCAGAACAGACAATGGAGGAACCATGTTATCACAACTATGCCTAACACAGATGCGTTGAAGCAGTCTTATACGTAGGCTAAGAAAGAAAATAGTAATTTGCCTACAACAGAGTTGTCATCATTGAAAGAGCTGATAGCAGACATGCTACCATTAAAACAGGGGCATTGTATTGTAAAACACAATCCTTTATGTAGTCATACTTGTGATGTCATTATTCTAACTATAGAGGGTAATTTAAATCTGCTATGTGCATCTGAGTATCTGTTAGTGGATGGTACATTCCCTTTGAGTACCAAAGAATGTAAACAAGTGTACTTAGTGCATTGTAGTTTGGAAGGTGATGGACACAGTAAAGTTGTACCTGTTTATGGGATATTACCTACGAAGTACGAAGAGTGTTAGGATCAGTTTTGGAGTACATTAAGTTTCTGTGGTGAGTTTAATGTAGAGTTACAATCTAAAATTATCCTAAGCGACTTTGAAAAAGGAGCTATAACCAGTATAATGAAACACTTTCCTAATAGTATTCCCAAGGGTTGCCGATTCCATTTGTGTCAGATTTTGTGGCGCCAGATCCAGAAGCTAAATCTGACAACTTTATATGGTAATGGTACACAGTTTGCTCTGTTATGCATGCAAATTCCTGCACTGGCGTTCATACCTACAGAGCATGTTTTGGAGACATTTACATCTATTGAAGATGCTTTAGATGAAAATGGTGCAGCATTATGTGATTTTTTAAATAACTACATTCTAGGATGACCTAGTCATTATGGTATGCGTGGTTGCACATTTGAAATGCAACCAGTGCCAACCACCACTATTTGAGATGTCCTTTTGGAACCATGCAGATGCATGTACTCAGGGATATCCTAGGAGTCAGAATGCGGTGGAGGGTTGGCATCGGCGCCTTGGGAGTTTACTTGGTAAAAAGAAAATCTACATTATGGATGTTTTACATGCTATCTCACTAGAACAAAATCACTTGGAGGATCTTAAAAATAGGCTGTTATGTTGTGTCCCATCTTCCCCCCAAAAAGAGTAGAATTGTTGAAAAAAAAGCCATGTTGCAAAGACCGTTGAGTAAATGTGACCAATTCACTTCCCTGGGATTTGATCAATTCATAGCTCATCATTGCTCATTTTAACAGTATAGTATGTAACTTCTGTATTTATAATGGTAGTCACCATATATGCTGTTTAAGTTTGTAATATTCCTTTCATTTTTGCTGCTGGACTAAATGTGACATTACGTGACAACAAGAGAGGTCTGGGAAGCATATGTGCTGTTGAAACCAGTTATATTTGTAATTTACATTGGTTGATTTCAGAAGCTGACGAGGTGTGGAAACATTTGTTTGTTGTGGTTTACAGTATTTCTGGATATCCACGGCACTATTACCACTTTTCTAGACCATGGAACGGGTCGGATATGGTGTGAATGTCGAATATTGTCTAATGCAACAATTTCAACATTATCTGACTGTATTTGATATTATTAATATTTGGAAACTGTAATTTCCGGTATTTATGTTGGATTATTTGATTCTAAAATATTTTGAATTTCGAATTTATGATCGTAATCCGACATAACCTAATTTTTCGCTTTGTCTAACTCATAACTCTTAGTAGCCTCTGCTATGCAGGTCACTAGAAAGTTCACTGAAAGCAGATAATATCTGATCATTAGTATTCATCTTAGCATATGTAAGAAACTGCCCCTTTACAATATTCTTAGGAATGTGCTTGGGGTACATATTTTGTACATCGTGCTACATCTTCTGCAGGGTTTCTTACAAACCTCTGTTTCTAAGGTATGTTGTTTTTTTCATAATTTTCACATCCAGAAAGTCTATAGTTTCATTTGACAACTTAAAAGTAAATCTTAAAAAAATGTGTTGTTTGTTGTAAATATTCAACAAAGTCATATAACAGGGGAGTGGGGCCTGTCCAGATGAAAAAGGCATGATCCAAAAACCTGCCAGAGAAAGAAATATATTGTCAAAATTGGCATTGTCTAAGACATAAAGTATCCCCCAGTATGCAAGGACCAAGTTTGCATAACTATTGGCACATGGTGTACCCATGGCTACACCTACTTTCTGTATATAAAGTACATCATTAAATGTAAAAACGTTATTATTCAGAATAATCTCTATTAAAGAGCCTATTAAGTGGATGTGTTGCTGTATTATCAGAAAACTTAGAAACAGTGTAATAAACTCAATACCCACATAAGTAGGTATCACCATAAACAGTGAGGTCACATCCTTTGTAACCAGTAAAAAAACATCACTTCTGTTAGAACCAGACCATTCATACAGTGATGTCAAAAAATTCTAGATGCCCCTTAAAACTGAGTTAACCTTGTCTAACTTAGGTCGAAGTTGTTTTTCAACACACATTGATAGGGGCTCAGCAGCCCACCCCCTTTCTGAAACAATCTGTGTCATAGGTGATTTATTTAAAGACGTATGAATCATTGGGAGGCCATAAATTGTTGGAATAGTAGGGTGTTCAACAATAAATCTCAAGCAGGTCATTCTGAATGTTACACTGTAAGGACAAATCAGACAAAGCAGAGCGTATATCAAATTTTAACTTCCAAACTTTCATTTTAGAATACATTTCATAAGTAAGCCCATCTGATAACATATCTAACATATTTCCAACATAATTGGAGGTCTCCATTAGAACAGTGGCACATTCTTCATTTCCTGGTTTAATATACAAGTATTCCATCATGACAAAATCCATCAGGGCTCGATATTGCACTTCTGTGGGCCTCAGCATTCTACTCCACAGGGACACTCAGTCCAAAGTCTCTAGGCTACCCACCAAGGTATACTTGTATCTTCTGATTCTACTCTAGAACATCTTGCTGAGGAAGTCCCTAAGACGCGAAAGTGCAAAAAGAGACACTTCTCCTCAAAAGTCGGTCATGGAAGATACTGATTTTGATTTTGATGAAGGGGAAGGGTCCCCCAGATCACCACCCGATGATGTCTTCTTTGGAGACATCCTGGAGATCCTCAGGCAAAGGGGTGGCTGGTCTACCAACAACCCTTCCCAAGTGGAATTGGTATTCCTGGAAGCCTTTGCATCTGGCTCATCTACCTTAAGGGTGACTGCAGCTGCTAACGACTTCATTGATTTGATCTCTCAGAGGACATGGAAGGAGCCATACTCTGCTGAGCCAATCCCCAGGAGACCAGACAGGATCCTGGCACCACCCAAAGGTAGTGAATTTTAGAGAGAAGGAGTACCAGTAGATGCCATGGTTGCAGTGGCAGCCACACAAAAGGAACTAACAGAACAGAGTCCCTCTGTTCATCCCTTAACAGAGAGTCTAGGGTGCTGGACAGATTTGGGAAGCATGTATATGCTTTAGCAACCTTTGCATTCAGTCACTGAATTATTTAGCACACTTCCATAGACTGCAAAGGGATTTGATTAAGGAACTTACCAAATCCCTCCCTGGGACCATAGCTTCTGAGGCAGAGAGTTCCATTGCCTCACAGTTGGCTACCCTAGAATCTGTTTTGAAATTCGTCAATAAGGCTCATTTCACATGCAGCTGAAGGTACCTCAAGGGCAGTGGATTCAGGCATTTCTATTAGGAGACATGCCTGAATGCAGCTGTGTGATTTCACAGAGCCTTTCCAAGTCTTCCTTCATCAATGCTTCCTTTGATGGAACTTCTGTGTTTAGTCCCAAGTTTAAAGACACACTATCCAGGTGTGAGCAGGAGGGTAAGACCCTGTCTGCAGTGTGTACATTTTTCAACTCCTCAAAGGACCTTCTCTAGGAATCAACAAAGTAGTTGAAAAATATGATTCAGAAAGTCCCAGGGTCCTTTACATGATCCATATGGAGATTGTCTCCCAGGGTAGAGGGTCGAACTCAATGGAAGACACCACCTGCACAGCAGAGGAGACCCACAGAACCAAGGATTTAGGGACACTTTCTCTGCCAGATCCTAAAAGTGCTCCTGAAATGAGGCGTGATTATCCACCTCTGGAGGCATACAGGGGGGTCATCAATCCCTGCACCAGAGAGCCTGGCTAGAGATTGCAAAAGTTATATGGGTGCAGAAGATTGTTTCCAGAAATTATATAATACCCATTTCTCTTCTCCCTCTTTAGCAGTAAACAAAATTCGCTATGTTCCACACAGTCAGAGGAAAGCCGCAGCATTAGAAATAAAAAAGCTTCTAAAAAAAAAAAAAAAGTCATCCAAGAGGTCCACCCAGACCAGAAAGAGTCCAGAACCTACTCAAGTTTCTTTTTAGTGCCGAAGAAAACAGGGGACTGGAGACCAATTTTGGATCTCAGCATTCTGAACAAATCAGTTCAGTACACGAAGTTTCAGATGGTCACGGTTCAGTTTATTTTGCTTTTCTTGCACAAGGATGACTGGATGTGCTCAATAGATATTCAGGATGCGTACTATCATATAAAAATGAACAGACAGTCCAGACGATACCGCTGTTTCTGGCTTGAAGCCAGTCCTTGCCAATTCAGACCTCTGCCCTTTGGCCTTACCACAGTCCCCAGGGTGTTAAACAAATGCATGGCAGTAGCAGCGGCTCACTTGAGACTGCAGGGATTGCAGGTGTTTCCTTACTTGGATGACTGGCTTATAACCACTACAACCAGGTATCTTCTGATAAAAGCAGGAGGTTATGTACTGCAGCTGTGCTCTCACCTGGGAATTACCATCAGTCATAATAAACCTCAGCTAGAACCATCTCAAGTATTAGAGTTCATAGGGGCCTTTATCAGTCATTGGCATCCTCCCGTCCCTTACCAGGGATACAGACTGTTAATTTCAAGTCAAAAAGATAATCCAAAATTGTTTTCTGTCAGCTCAATTGATTTCTCCAAGGCTTGGGGTTAATGTTTGCTGCGATAATTCTGTTTTTTTTTAGCAAGACACCTTATGAGATTTCTTCAGTGGACCCTAGAAACCTAGTGGTCTACTCTTCACCAGCCTTTGTCCATCCAAATCAGAATAACTCAGGCATGCAAAAATTACCTGTTGTGGTGGATTTACACAGATCTGATTTTACAAGGCCCCCCCTTCATTCTTCCACAGGCCAAAGCCATAATGACCATAGGTGCTTCCCAAATTAGGTGGGGGTGCACTTCTTGGGGAATACAGTCAAAGCACCTGGTCCCTTGAAGAGGCCAACATGCATATCGATGTCCCTGAAATGAGTGCAAATACACCTGGTATTGCAGGCCTTCCAAGACTCTCTCCCTTTCAGGATGATTTCAGTTCAGACAGACAATATTTCAGTGTTCTGGTACATCAAACAAGGACAAACCAGATCTTACCCTTTTTGTTGAGAAGCTCTGAGTGTGTGGCAGTGGGCAATCTCATCTAATTGCTTTCTGATACCAATGCACATTCCAGGGAAATCCAACATAACAGACAAATTGAGCAGGTCCATTTTATTACCTCTTGAGTGGTCTCTCAACATAAGTGTTGTGGGAAAGATATTCCGCCATTGGGGCCAAACTTGCTGCAGCCTCTCTGCATCTTCCCTCAACAGCAAGCGAGCAGGTTCTTTGCCCAGATCCCCCCCTCAACACACACACACACACACACACACACACACACACACACACACACACACACACACACACACACACACACACACTGCATGGTTTCTCCAGTTCCATTGATTTCTAAGCAGCACAGGCTCTTCTACCATCTGTCACATTCTTTTATCATTCCACAAAGCTTCCACTAGGAAACTTTACAAAAGTAAATGTGGAAAGATTTGTTTCTTGGGCACAACAAACAGACATTAACCCTTTTTCAGAACTAGTACCTAAAGTTCTTGAGTTTTTAGCTGCATTTTTAATGAAGGGGCTAGCTCCTTGACTGTTAAAGTACATCTAGCTGCCAGTTCCAATTGTCACATAGATCTTTGCATCCTACTTCTTTGTATCCAAAAAGAAAATCTTCAAATCCTAAGCCCTCGGATCTGAAAATTATACCAAGCAAATCTCTGGCACAGTGCTGGGATCCAAAAACTTCTGATCTAACCTCTGGTGTTTCATAGACACTCGCTCACCTGAGTTTGTGATTGATCAGGTGTCTCCTTGGCTCCCTTCTCCACCTTCTGCAAACCACCCCAAAGAAACACACAGTCAGAGTCCACTACCACTTCTGTCAGGTCCTCCAGAAGTCTCTCTGAGGCCGAAGTGGGTAGATCGATGAGGAAGTTCCTTAGAGCTCAGATTCAGATGGAGATCCATGAGCCTCCTATCCACTTCCCATGTAATAATATCTCCTTCACTAATCTGGCTGATGGCTTTGGAGCTCTCGGATCCAAATGTCCCGAGAGAATCAGTGTCAGAGTCAAAGAGGGTTGCATCTTTGACTTCGACAATTTCCTTGGTCAAATCTGCTGCTGTTCCCTTGGATTGTGATTGGTATTGGAGCCAAAGCATTAGCATCTGATCTGTGGAGCTAGAATCTACTCAGTTGGAGCCATCCTTGCCCCTGGGAGCCTTGACACTACATAATCTTGGTCTGGCTCCCTTCTCGAGGCACAGATCGTGACAGGGTTGGGGCTTGTCTGGTTTGGAAGTTTCGGCTCTGAGGCAACTGACCACTGCTTCTCCCAGACCATCTGCCTTCGAGGTAGTGGAGAGGGTTTTCTCTTGTCCAAGAGATCCAATTTCTCACTGTTCTTTGGACCCTACATCCATTCTCCCAGGGGGTCTGAACTATGATCCCATCAGACCTATTTTACAGGGACAGCCAGTACTGTCCAGCATCCACACAGTACCCTTGGAGGAACTTCCTCTTTCTTCGGACACTTCCCCAGAGTGTCCCACTGAGGAGATTCCTCATAACGGAATGTGCAAAAGGAGGTGCATAGATTCCCCTTTGGAATTGCTCACAGAGGATACTGACTTTGAGGGGGAAGGGGTCCCCAGATCACCACCTGATGGCTCATTTGGATACATTTTGAAGATTCTTAAGCAGAAAAGTGGTTGGTTGTCAAACAGTCATTTCCTGGAGGAGTCAGTATTTCTGGAAGCTTTTGGTTCTGGCCCATCTACTTCTTGGGTGACTCCCCCTGGCTGCCAAGCTTATTGACCTAGTCTTTCACCAGACATGGAAGGAACCAGACTCTGTTGAACCAATCTCCCATCATCCAGACAAGATTTTGGCACCGTCAAAAGACAGATGCCACTGGAGCAAAGAAGTCCTGTTGATGGTATGGTTGTGACAATAGCCACAAAAAAAGGAGCTAGCTGAGCAGTGCTTCTTTGTCCATCCCTCTAATAGAAAGTCCAGGGTGTTTGATAGATTTGGAAAGCCCATATTTGCTTCAGTGACCTTTGCTGTGAGGTGTTTGGATTATTTAGTGACTTTACAAGACTGCAGAGGAATTTGACCAAGGAGCTCTCGAAATCCCTCTTGGAGTCCATCGCTGTACAGGATTATAAAAGGTCATTCTCTTAACTGGACTTTCTATTATCTATTTCCAGTGGTGTCCATGAGGTTGATATCCTGTGTTGCAGAGGGTAACTCATAGGTCATTGGTTCAGGCATTGCCATACAGAGACGCACTTGGATGCGGTTATGTGACTTTGTGGAACCTTTCAAGCCTTCTTTTATCAATGCTCTTTTTGATGGAACATCCTTGCTTGGTCTTTCTATTAAAGGAATTCTCTTCTGCAGTGAACAGGAAAAAAAGACCTTGTCTGCCGTAGGGATTTGCTTTTTAACCCCTCAGCGATCCTTTCCTGGAATCAAAGGGGGTGGATGAAAATATGGTTCCATAAATCTCAGGGATCTTTCCAGGAATCACAATGTCTTCAGAGGCAGAGGAAGGAGTTCAAATGGAATACACCATGCTCGCGGTAGAGGGGACCTGCAAAACCAGGGTTTCCAAGATTCCTTGCACCCAGATGCCTGGCTCTTTATAACGAGATTGTTGGATGCTAAAAATAATATCCAGAGGTTATTTCATTTTATTTTTCCAGATTCCCCCAACCAAAAGAAGAAAGCTTAGTGACATCTCAACCAGTCAGAGAGAAGCTGCAGCTCAAGAGATTCAGAAGGTGCTGTGCAAAAGTAATCCAGTAGGTCACATGAGACCCAAAAAGATTTTGAACTTACTCAAGGTTCTTTATAGTGCCAAAGAAGGCAGGCCTGAGACCAGTTTTAGATCTAAGCAACCTGAACGAATTTGTGAGGAAATCAAAGTTTCAGATGGTCATGGTTCATTCCATTCTGCCTTTTTGCACAAAGATGATTGGATGTACCCAATCGATCTTCAGGGTGCATACTATCACATCAAACTGAACAGGCTATCCTGAAGATACTTGCACTTTCTGCTAGGAGCCAGGTGCCATCAGTTCAGAGCCCTGTCCTTAGTCTCACCACCGCCCCCAGGGTATTTACCAAGTGTGTGGCAGTGATAGCAGCTCACCTGAGACTGCTAGCATTCGTAGTGTTTCCATATGTAGATGACTGGCTCCTTACTGCCGCTACCAGGCATCTCCTAGAACAGTACAGGAACTTTGCTGCAGCTTAGTCAAACACTAGGCATTACAGTCAACATTTCCAAATCCCCACTGCAACTGATACTGAGCATGGAGTTCATAGGTGCCCAGTTCTTCTTCTTTCGGCTGCTCCCTTTAGGGGTCGCCACAGCAGATCATCTGTTTCCATTTCTTCCTGTCCTCTGCATCTTGCTCTGTCACACCAACCACCTACATGTCCTCTCTCACCACATCCATAAACCTTATCTTAGGCTTTCCTCTTTTCCCGTTACCAGGCAGCTTCATCCTTAGCATATTTTTCCCAATATACTCTGTGCCCAGTTAAACATGAGAAATCAGATTGTTTCTCTGCCTGTTCATCATATAGATACAATTAAGTTTCAGGATGAGCAAATTCTTGTTCATCTCCCCCCAGCCAGATTTATCCTTTAGGCTGTAGGTTCAATGATAGGGGCTGTAGTCTTAGTTCTCTTAGCATGTTTCTCTACACTAGTTCTCCAATGGACTCTTGCTGTTCAGTGGTCTATTCTACAACATCCTGTATCCTTCCCAGTCAAACTCAGGAATGCAGAAGCCATCTTCGTTGGTGGATTCAGTCGGACATTAACCTGGGCCTCTCCTTCATTCTGTCTCAGCCAGTGGCCACAGTGAGTGTGGATGCCTCCAAACTAGGATGTGGGGGGACATTTCTTGGGAAGGATGGTCCAAGGCACATAATCTCCTCTAGACCAATTCACACATCTGTGTCTTAGAGATGAGAGCAGCCCTAGTAGCACTGCAGGCATTTCAAGATGTTTTCCCTCTGGGGATTATTGCAATTCAAATGGCCAACATGTTCCGTAGTCTGGTAAATCAGCAAACCAGGGCGAACCCGATCTTACCACCTCTGTTGAGAAGCAGTGATAATATGGCAGTGGGTGATCATCTCCAACTGCTTTCTAGTAACAATGCATATTCCAGGGAAATCCAACATATTATCAGATAAATGCAGCAGATCCATTCTAATGCCTCATGAGTGGTCTTTCGATCAATCAGTGGCAGAGGAAATTTTCCGTCATTGGGGACAACCTTGCTGCAGTATCTTTGCATCTCTCCACAACATCGTGTATCAGGTATTTTGCCCTGATCCCCCCTCAGGGGGAATCACCAAGAGATACTGTAGTCCACTCTTGACCCTCCAGTGTCCTTTACACCTTTTCTCTGCTAATTCTGATTGCAAAATTTATAAAGCCAGTCTGTTGAAGAGCTCTGTTATCCTCATTGCCACCTTTTGGCCTTGCCAGGTGTGGTTAACCTTCCTGTGGTCTCATCTTTTTTTATACTCCATGGATACTGGACCCAGTGCAGAGCTTCATCCTACTATACTAGGCCTCAAACCATCATAGACTGCCCAGGCTTTCCTCCCCAGTTTGTCATATACTTTTATCTTCCCAGAAACCTTCTACTACAAAGATTTATAGGAGCAATTCTAATCTGGGTCCTTAAAGAGGAGATTGACCCCTTTACTACTCCTATTTATTTGGTTTTGGAGTCTTTAGCTTCTGTTTTTCAGGAAGATGCTAGTTTTTCCAGAATTAAAATACAGTTAGCAGCCATGTCAAATTTTCATTCAGGAGAAAAAACTATCTGTTATGCTTCTTCTAAATTGTGCAAGGCTTTTCAAAAGGGCACCTTATTACTCATGCCTCCACTTGAAAGATCCATCACCTCCTTGGGATTTGACAGTCATATCTTCAGGGGTTGACCCAACAACTTTTTAAACCTTCTGCCAAAACAGATTTAAAATTTTTGACTTGCAAAACAACATTTTTAGTAGCTATTACATCTGCAAGGAGAATTTCTAAATTCTAGGCTGTGTCATACAAATTCCCTTACATTGTTTTTCGCAAAGATAAAATTACTTTATGAACCAGTTCATCCTTCTTACCATAAATAGCCTCAGAATTGAATATGAATCAAACTGTTCATTTGCCTGTCTTCTTCCCTAATTTTTCAAATAAGGGAGAATACATGCTACAGTTTTTCGATGTACATAGACAACTACTATTTACATATGTCAAAGTAGTTCAGCCAAACAGATCAGTTGTTTCTTTTTCAATGAACAGTCTGGGATCACCAGTTTCTAACGTTACCTGGCCAAATGAATTACTGGTAGCATTTCTTTTGTATATTCTCAACGAGGTCTTTTCCTGTCAAAACGTCCTAAGGCACATTCAACTAGATACATGTTCACTTCTTCTGCCTTCTGGTCTAGAACATCCAGTGATGATATTTGCTCAACAACTACTGGTTTAATGCTCATACCTTTATTGCTCATTACAAACTAGATTTGACTTCAAGAAGCAGAGCTGCTTTTGGTTTGGCTGTGCTCTGGAATATCCGTCCATAAGGGCCACCAAAGATGTATTTAGCTGGGGACTCTGTCCCATAGGTTGAAGAAGATGGAAAAGGACAACATCAGATATTAAAGTTATATACTCAGCATAACTATGACTGTGTTGTCCTTTTTCATTGTTCAACCCCCCCCCCCCTTTCTGTTATCTTCTGAAGTGATTTCATGGACCTTTTTTGGAACCGTTTAGTTCCAGGTTTTAGCCCTGGCTTAGTGTTGTTTTCCTTTTTCAGCTCTGTCTTGGGAAATACAAGTCAGCAAACTCAATCTTGGGTATTGTAGACTAGCTGGAGCATTATGGGTAGAGGGAGGAGCTTGAGAGTTTGATCTGTAATTCTGAGATATACTGCTGAGTCTGATCTGTTAACTCATATGTTGAGAAAGCATGAAAATGGACAACACAGATGCATAGTTATGGTGAGTACATAACTTTAATTTTTATCTTTATTCATGCAAGTCTATTTCAAGCAGTGTGTGTGGATCAAAAGAAATGCAAGTCTAATTCTAAGTCTAATCAACCCATTTCTGACCGAAGTAACTATACAGTGCAGCAAACTCTGTATTTTCAGACTGGTCCTTTTTCTATCAAACAATGGAACTGTTCAGTCTAAAAAAAGAAATCTGTTTAACAGTCAGAGCATTACTGAAGATACTGGGAATTCATCTTCACTGTCATAATGGTTCTTTTTGGTAAGCTCTATATGTAAGTGCGACATCAATAATTGCTAGTCCAAAAGTGCAAAAAATAAACTTCAGTTGCCAAAGTAAAAAGCCTCAACCTCTGATATAGTATGTATTCCAATGAATCACACTTTCTTCATTGGTATACAGAGAATTACAGTTGCAGTCTTTCGAATGTCAACAGGAAGCCGTGACATGCATACGTATATGAGGAACAAATGAAATCAACAGGACCACCATTCGACTTCAGTGTTCCTTTTCTGTCCTGTCTGATCAAGAAGTTACTATGGTAAATTCTTCTTCTTCTGTCTTTTCCCGGATAGGAGTCGCCACAGCGGATCACCTGTCAATTTTGAATCCAGGTTTCCTTACCTTTCGTCCATTTCTAAACCAGAAGTGAATATATTCATCAGATTATATTTATGGTATGGCCCAGTTTGAAACAATTAAGGGTAGAAGGCTGTGTACCCATTCTGAATGGAAAAAGCATTTAATCTAGGGAAGATGTTTGCAGTCCTTCTGTCACAGCGGTCCTTCCAGACAATCCTTCATCATTGGACCTTGTAGGTAGTAATGTGCTACACCATCTCAGAGTGTCTGTTGGACTGCAGTGTGGTTAGCATACACTGTCTGAGAACATTGCATATAGGCTTAAATACAGGAGTTATGCAGAGAATGGTTTAGGCTGGCCATCCTTATGAAGCCTAGGCAAAAAGGGGGTTTATATCGGAACATCGAAGGCTGATAAGTCTGAAGCTCACAACTTCGAACTTCAAACCCTGAAAGCTGACCTTGAACCACAGAATGGAGATCGCCATCGAGTGCGAGAAGGCAAGATTTCCCTTTACTGCACTGTGATCTCAGAGTTGGTATATTTAAGTAGTCGAGGGTGTAGGGGGCACAGCCCCCTGCATAGAGCTTTTTTTTTTTTTTTTTTTTCATGGGGTAGTTAGAATTTTTTTTTTGTACATTTGATGTTGTCAGCTTTCGAGGTTTGCAGTTCGAAGTTGTGAGCTTCGGACCTGTAAGATTTTGATAATCTGATATAGACCCCAAAAAGGTACTGAGTTCACCACCATGATTAAAATGTTCCAACTGTAATAAACATAGTTAAAACTCACTAAAACCGTTGAGAAACTTAAAAACAGATGAAGCATCAAACGATATGCGCTTTCGGCAAGTTTGCCTTCTTCAGCTCATCTGATGCCAAAAGCACTTCTCGTTTGATGCTTCATCTGTTTTTAAGTTTCTCAACAGTTTTAGTGAGTTTTAACTTTGTTTATTAAAGTTGGAACATTTTAATCGTGGTGGTGAACTCCGTACCTTTATGCCTAGTTTGTACTTTGTTCTGAGTCACCTTTAGTAGTGGAGACTTATCTTTTACTGTCCTTATTTATTTATTTTACATTTGTTGACTAGGATAGTCCGACTGGATACATGTCCATTTTCAGTGAAGGCCCGGGGAGAAAAGCTCCAAAGGTAGTTACATAAGCAATCTTAACAAAGTACAGATAAAACAAGAGTCATCATAATAGTACAAATAATACATAATTTACAGACTCAGTTGAGGAGTTAAATTTATACAATCTCACAAACTTCTAATCTGGTTTAACAATTAAAAACACAGTTGAGTTCCATTTACAAAAATAGTATTAGTACACTAGTAAGACTAATGATTTAGTCCAGTTTGGAGCAGGGACATAACCATTGAGACTTGAAATACTGCTTGAGAGCTTTCTTGAATTGAAATAGGGTGGTGTCTAGCGTAATGTTAGCAGGTAGTGAGTTCCAAGTTTTGCCAACAGAGTTGGCGAATAGGGAGTCTCCGGCTGAATTGTTGGATTTGATGCTTTGCACTACCAGTCTATTAGATGAGCGATGTGATCTGAGGTTGGAGTAGGGATAGATGATGTTTTTCAGTGCAGGTGCATTTTCAGGTTGGTTAAGTACTTTGTGAGCCACAATAAGTTGGTTAAACTGAATCGCCTGGGTAGCTCTAGCCATCCGAGATTATTTAGGTTTATACAGCGATGCGTTCTATAGGGCACACTAGTGGCAAATCTAGCTATGTTATAGCAGCTTGAGAGTTTAAGTTCAGTTTTATTTAGGTTGGCAAGTAAAGGGGAAACATAGAAGAGGATAGAGAGTAGATGGGAACGGGCAATGGCAGTCCTAGCAGGTGGGGTTAGGAATGGCTTTATCCTATATAATGAGCCCAGTTTTTTATTAATGGTTTTGATAGTTTTGTTGACATCAAATTTAAGATTATCTACAATAACTCCTAGGAGTTTTGTATGGGCATCTGGGGAGATTATGGAACCATTATTAGACGTAATGGAGAGAGATAATGCCGGGGATCTTTGGGTGGGGGAGAAAAGTAGGAGCTTTATTTTGTTGGGATTTAGAATCAGACAGCGAGCAGCAAGCCAATGTTTAACTAAGTTAAAAGTACTCTGAGTAATTGGCAGAACAGTTTGAGAGGTGCCAGTGCAGATCAACGTGGAGTCGTCCGCATATTGAATGCAGTTAGCTTTTGGGATGACAGTGTGGAGGTCATTAATAAAAATTGAAAACAGTAGTGGTCCCAGAATAGACTCCTGGGAGACACCAAGGGTGTTGGGTAGGAGGTTTGATAGTTTGTTCTGCCATAAGATGGCTTGTTGTGTATTGTGCATTTAGGATTCAAACCATTGGAGAGAGTGATTGCCTAGAGACATTGTTGCCAGGGTGTGAATGAGTAGATGGTGGTTAGCCATATCAAAAGCCTTAGACAGATCCAAAAAAGGAGCTGAGGATAACTTGTTGTTCCTGTTATAGTTTATAGCTTTAGAGAAGGTGAGGAGGGATGTGGTAGTACTATGATGTGGCCTGAAGCCATGGTGAGAATTAGCCAGTAGGTTGTTTTGGGTTGGAAAGTACAGAAGTTCTTTATAGACGCACTTTTCCATAATTTTTGCCAGAGGTGACGAGATGGCTGTGGGTCTATAATTGGATAATTCAGTAGAGTTGCCACCTTTATGGAGGAGTATGACACGAGATATTTTCCAGATAGAGGTGACTGAAGCTTCTGATATGGACCGATTAATTAGAATGGAACTGGGGTACGCTATAGTATCTGCAGCTTTTTGCAAATATTCAGCAGGGAAAAAGTCAGCAGTTAGGGTAGTAGGTTTTAATTTTTTGAGTAGTGAACGAATGAAAGATGTAGAGACTGGTTGGAAGCTAAAGGAGGGCTGGGTACTGGGAATGGTATCCAGTAGGTTAGAGGAGTTAAGGGGTAATTGGCTAGCAAGGGCTTGGTTAGTTTTGGTAAAGAGATTATTAAAGGTGTTAGCGACCTCCTCTGGTAGTTTATCAGTAGAGACTGAGGGATGTGGAGTGGTGGATTGACCTGGGTGTAGTAATTTATTTATCCATGCCCAGAATTTTTGAGGGTTATTTTGGTTTCCTTGTTGGAGATGGAAGTAGTAGTTTTTTATATAGAAAAATGGATTGTTTTGTCTCATTTCTTAGTTGCCGAAATGTGTTTGATCTAGAGGGCCTTTTGTAGCACGCCATGTTACCCATGCCTTATTTTCTGTCTGTGATTTTTGATTTGATTTCTTTTGAGAGCCATGGGGCAATGCCTGTTTTTACCCTAGTGGAGCAAGCGGGAGCATGAGAATCGAGGATGGTAAGGAATTTATTGTTAAAGTAGACAACAGCTTCATCTAGGGGCAAGTGTTTTAGGGCAGACCAGTAGCATGACTTAAGTTTGTCCTGAAACTTACTAGGATTGAAGCTTTTACTATTTCTTACTGTTCTGTACATGGGCTGATGGGAGTTATAAGATTTGTGCTTACAAATAAATGTGAGAAACTGACCACTGAGGTCATCAGGGATGGTCCCCGATGTATACATTTGGGGGTGGCCATTGATTAGTATCCAGTCCAGTATAGTATCCTTTTGGTTAAGTGTACCTATCCTGGTGGGGGTGGATATAACCTGTGTGAATCCATGCAGGTTTACATGGGTGGTAGGAGATCGAGAGGAGCAGGTGTTCCAGTCAGTGTTAAAATCTCCAAGTACAATGGTTTCTTGTGGATAGTTATTAACTGGGGGATGTCTTCTAGGGTATTGGTATTATTCCCAGGGGGAATGTACAAGCAGACTATATTTATGCATTTAATTTTGTTAATTTGGAACTTGGTAGCAATTATTTCTGCTTTATTGACCTTTTATCTGCTTTATTGAACATCATGGACTAGACTACCAGTCATTGGAGAACCTAGGAAGTGCTTCTCCAGAATCTGCTTGGGGTTAGTGTTTCTGTTTCTCTCTTGGTGAGAGAGCCAGAGAGATATTACTTTCTAACTAATTGATCCAAGTAGTTTCTGGCAAAAGAAAGGAGGATTCCTCTTTTTCTGAAGAGATTCAAGATCCTGAATCTGAACAGGAAGATGCAGGAACATATTTAGGGTTTTGTCCTCAGATTTTTGATTTTCCTTGTGGAGATTTCTCTCTTTGTGACTATCACTAGAATATCCCATTGTTTTCAATGGGAGAACAATGAGGTTTCTCAGCCCCTCAGAAAATACTGAGAGCTGTTACAGAAGGATTTTCCAGAATCTCTAATCCTTCCTTCTGTCCTGTTTGCTTTAGCGGATGTGTGTCTTACTGTCTTCTCTTTTTCTGATAGTCAAGACAGCTGCCCTAAAAAGGCAGATATGATGTATAAAGTTTCTACATCACAACTTGTTACCCACTTCCTCTTTTCCTGGTAGCCTAAGTTGATTCCACTGCTGCCAAACACTTGGTTAATTCCAATCCTATTCTTTCTAATAGGGATGGGAAATGTATTGCTAGGTGTGAGGAAAAGTGTATTCTTCTGCAACCTGAATTTTCAAATTTTGAATTGTCGGGCTCATATGTTAGTTTGTTCTGACAAATTGTCAAAGCATTAGGAATGTTTTATCTATAGTTTCTTCTTGTGAAGAAAAATCTGCTTTAAATAACTTTTTTTCTATTGCACAGGTCACTACTCATTGTTTGCAGTGTGTGCGTCTTCCAGGGCTATGACCACCGGTACTATTTTAAAGATGTTTGGCTGCATTCAGAACCTCCCAGATGATGTCAAATGTATTTTAAATTATCCTATGGATAATGATTTAGTATTTGGCCTCTCAGCTGCAGATGTGATCAAAAAGTGTGATGAAAGGGGCACTCTGATCTGGAGAATCTAAGATTTTCAGCCCTCCTTTTCCAAATTGTGAAATAAATTTTCTCTCTCATCCAGTTTTGGTAAACACAGAATAAACAACCTCAACAGAATTTAGGTAAGCATATGTTTAAGAAGAAATGGCAACGGAGTTCCAAAAAGAAGTCTCAAACTTCCCAAAATCAAGGACAGTCCAACAAGTCTGAATGACTATTCAATAGACATTGTGACCTCCTCCTACCCTGGCCCCTTTTCTCTCCCAGAAAGTCTGAATCTCCATTTTTCTCTTTGGTGACAGATTGTTTCAGACAAATGGGTTTTAAAGTAATTCGTCAGGTTACAGATGTTAGTGGGAGGAAATTTCTCCTTTCCAAGGGATCATTCCTCATCCTGCAGATCAGACACTTTTGTTTCCTACTGTTCTTCATTGCATGCTTTCCCAAGGAGTGATAGAACCAGTTCCTCCTTCCCAGTCGGGGAAGGGTTTTTATTCAGGGATGTTCCTAGTGCCAAAGAAAGAAAATGCTTGGAGACCAGTTCTGGATCATTCTTTTCTAAACCCGTTTGTGATAGTGGCCAATTTCAAAATGTTGACTTCACAATCTGTTAAGTATTCTTCCTCTTTCCACTTTCCTGGTAACACTTTACTTAAAAGATTCTTATCACATCTCTGTTCATCCATACTGCAGATGTTTCTTAAGGTTTTGTGTAGCTGGATCACATTATCAGCACTTTGCTTTACCCTTTGGACTACCCACTGCACCAAGTGTTCACAAAGTACCTAGCTCCAGTTATAGCTCATTGCAGGCTACAGGGGAACCACATTTTCCATATTTGGACAACTTATATTTGCAGATTCTTTTTCAAAGTGTAAGGAATCTCTCTTGGATGAGTGATCTCTTATACAAGCTGGGATGCCAAGAGGACATTCAAAAATGTTTCTTGACTTCCTTACACAAGATTGTGTATCTGGGATATCAAGTAGACACCTCAGTTCAAAGAGCATTTCTTCCACAAGTAGAAATAGATAATTATTTTGACCTATTTCTAAGGTTTTCCACTTGGACTTAGGTCATTATGAGGTAATACCTCAGGATTTTAGCTCTTCTGCCGTCTATGATTCTCTTAATACCCCTGGCAAGACTCCCCACGAGACAGATACAGTGGTGGTTGAAATCTCTTTGGGCCCCGTATCAACACCCTTTATCTTTTCAGATCTCAACGCTGGGGCTTGGCAGATGAAAAGTCTTCTGGTGGAGACAACCAGTATCCTTAAATCCAGGTCTCCCCTTCTCCCTCCTTGCTCTAAAGCAGTCAGTCACTATTGATGTTTTGGACTTTGTTTGGGGAGCAGTTTCTAAAGAGAGAAAAGTGCAGGAGTGTGGGGACACCAAGAGCAGATGCAAGCACAAAAATATCAAGGAGATGACTTGCCCTGATCAAGGCATTGAACTCAACCACTTTTGGTCCCAGGGGCCTCTTCAAGTGGTTACAAACAAAACCACAGTCATTTGGTATATCAAGAAGCTATGATGAGCCAGGGCATGCCTTATTTGCAGACTAACCATATTAACTATGGGATATAGCTTCACAGCGCAGTCTTATTCTACAGGTTCATAGGATGATACTTGGCTACTGGCCCAGAGGCCCTTATAAGCCTAGACAAAAGAATTTCACCCATGTTCCCACAAAGTCAGCACCTGTTTTCCCTGTCTAGCAGGGACGCAGGTGGGAATCCCAGGGGTATATTTTCTGTTTCCGATCCAGTTATCCAGGTTCCTCTTAAAGAGGGCTAGTGAGGTACTCTGCTTGACATGGAGAGGAAGTCTGTTCCGCAGATGTGGGAGTCATTGGGGCACAAATCTATCCCACCAATAAGTTTTGTTAATGTCACAGACCAGGTGGAGACCTTGCATGTGGGTTGCATGAGTGGAGTTCGATGTACCGATATGCAGCAACTCCATCAAGGCGGAGTCTGAGACAGACTTGTATGCCAGAGACAGGTCACCTTTGAACAGTCTGTACGTGACTGAGTAGAGGGACAGGGCTTTCAGCCTGTCTGTATAGGATAGGTGTTTGAGACCCTGGATTTTCCTGGTCAGGAACCTCTGTGGTCCTTGCAACTGCTGCATGTGCTTGGCAAGGTACATGCCGAAGGAGGCATTGTACAGGCATCCTCTCGGAACAAAATTTTGGGGCAGACAAGCCAAGAGGAGCAGGACCCAGGTAGACCCTCATGATTGAAAACTGGATCCAGAGGTTTTCCAATATTTGATCCATCCGTGGGGGAGTTCAGGTAGATCAGTTTGCTTCCTCTCTTGAACAATCAACAGGCAAAATTCTGTTCCTTGACATGCAAGAAGACTTTGAAGAGTGGTGCATTTTCTATTTTTTTCTTTTGTCTGGACAGGAATATCCCTGTATGCCTTTCCATCCTTTTAACTTCTATTTCCAGGGCACTTCAAAAGGAATCCTCTAAGATCATTGTGGTTACTCCTCCCGGCCCAGACAACCATAGTTCTCCCTTCTTTTGTAAATGGCCAGGGGCAATTACCACAAGCTTCCTCACAGATGAATCTACTTAAATAAATCAGGGGTGTTTGATTCACCAGTCATCCTCAATTGACTTGCCTGGATGATGAGGTCTTTACTCCTTTTAGGCACTTGTTTTCTGAGGATGTGCAGCAAGTACTAATGGAGGGAAGAAAGTCTGCTACTGGAAAATCATATATTAACAAATGGAAAAGGTTTTCTTGTTGGTGCCAGCAACATAATCAACACCCATTCAGGGGTAGTTGATATCTGGTTTTACAGTATTTGTACAAGTTACCTTTTTATGGCCTTTCTTATTAGTCAGTCACTGTTCATTGATTGGCCATTGCAGCATGTCTGTCCATGGATCCTCCTCCTTCAGTGCATTCTCATGTCGGAATGTTCTTAAAAGTGATTTTGCATAAGATAACCTTTTAGAAAACCAGTAGACTGTCCTTGTGATCTTAATTTTGTTAGAGAAGTTAATATTTGCTCTATTTAAACTGGCTAATCTGGCCGACTTGAAGATCTTAACATGGAAAACAGTTTTACTGATTGCTGTTACCTCTGGAAGAAGGTTATCAGAGTTGCAAGCCCTGATGGTGAGTCAACCCTATTTCGTTATCCACAAGGACAGCATTTCTTTGAGAACTAATCCTTCTTTTATGCCTAAAGTAATAACCTAGTTTAGTTTAAGCCAAACTATCTATCTCACCATTTTCTCTCCTGAATGTAAAAAATGAGTGAGAAAGGATAACATACCTTGGAGACCAGTTGACATATTGGTTAAGGTCTTCTCCTTCCATGCACAAGGTCATGGTTTGTTCCTGACCTCTGGCCAATGCGTCTTTGGAGTTTGTATCTTCTACTTGTGTCTCTGTGTTTTTCCCCACCTCCGAAAAACATGCTGAGTGTTTTCATCTCAAAGTCAGCAATGAATGGAGCAGTGGGCAGCAGCACAGACTATATGGTGCTCTATAGGGGGAAGGGTTGTACAGACCAACCACTTTGGGCATCTACTGTAGTGCGCAGTGTCCTGAATATAGGAGAACACGGATCAAAGACTGGGCTCCTTGGAAGGGTTAGCCACTTGACTGTGTAAAGTATGGCTCTAGGTGATACTTTCATGTTGACTAATGTCACTAAATGGGTATGGAAAGTTAAACGTGAAAAGAGGGTTGAGGACCCGGCCTGCTCCAGCCTACACCAGGGACCCATGCTAACAGTGGGAGGGGTGTATGGGCTCCTATTGGCCAGTGTGTGTTTGTCATAAAGCCCAGCAGCTCTGGGTCAATAAGCTACTTGCTGGTTGGTGTCTAGTTGCCCACCCTGGGTTACCTGTGATGGTTCTGAGTGAAAGCTGGACATAAAACCAATCAACCTGCCAAACATAAACTAAAAATTGCTGCAATCAGTGTAAGTTCACTGATGGGATGCAGCTTGGAAGTGGTTAACAGGATGGTACAGAGGAGGCTGGACATCCTATGTATCCAAGAAAGAAAATGGAAGGGCAGTGCAGCGCAGCCACTTGGCTTGGGATCCAGAGTCTTCTACTCAGGAGGAGGACAGGCTAGAAATGGTGTCAGAAATGTGGTGAGAGACTGGCTTTAGAAGGCATTGATGTCATCAGAATTAGTGGTGGACTTTTGGCAACTAAGATGCCTTGTAATGCTAGGGCAGTATTCATAATCTCAGTCTGTGCTCCAAGTCAGGGTTGGGATAGTGAGGAAAAGAGTGCATTCATACAGCAGTTGCAGGACCTACTAAATAAAGCAGGACAACATGAACTGGTTTTGGTTGAGTGACTTGAATCCACATATTGGGTCAGACAGAGCAGGATATGAGAACTGCCTGGGTGCATATGGGTGGGGCCACAGGATTAAAGAGGAGAGGCCATTCTAGAATTCTGTCTGGCAAATGCCTTGATAGTACCCAATACATGATTCAGAAAAAAAAACATCACAAGATCACACACGAGTGGCCAACATGCAACTTGGGTAGACTTCCTGCTAGTAAGGAAAGGGCACTGAGATAGAATCGGTGATTGCAAAGTTATTTCCAGTGAAACAGTTGGCTCACAGCATAAACCACCAATTGACACATTCAGGTGCAAGCAGTGGACCGAGAATGCTCTAAGGTCAATAGACACCAGACTGAAGACCTGGAAGTTGACTGGAGAGAAAGTTTAACAGTTCAACGTGTTACTCAGGGCTCCAGCACCTCAAGAAGAGGAGGAGGAGGAACTGAAGAATAATGGCAGTGCCTCAAAACACCATGTGTGTGGACTACAGAACAGATAGGTGAATGAACCAGGTATGGCAATAAGGTACATAAGGAAAACTGGTGGTGGAATGCAGAAGTCCAGGAAGTCATCGAAAGAAAGGAAGAGTGCAGGAAAAAGTGGGAGCTGGAAAAGACAGACCATGCTAGGAAGGAATACTGGTTGGCCAACGAAGAAGCTAAGAATGGAGTTGCAATAGCAAAGAACAGGGCATCGGAGGCACTCTGCCAACGTCTGGAAAGTGACTCGGTAGGAGACGCAAAAAAAGCAAATCAGGTTGCAAGGCAAAGACAGAAAGATAAAGAAAATAGTCAGACACCCTTCATAAGGGATGCCAGCAACAAATTGCTCACCAGACCACAGGACATTCAAGGCAGATGGAAGGAGTACTTCCAGCAGCTTCTAAATGAAGAAAACCCCACAGAAGCTGTACTGTCCCAGACGCATCCTCCAGTGAAGAAGAAAAGGAAAAAGAGGAGTCCACCCTAGAAGTAAGAATAGCACTAAGGTAAATAAAGTCAGGGAAAGCAGCAAGCTCAGATGCAGTCACAGCAGATGTGATAAAGATGCTGGGTGAGATGGGGGAGAAATGACTCCTGAGGGTACTCATAGCAGTGTGGAGAGAGAGGCATATCCCAGATGACTGGAGAAGGAGAATAAGCATACTAGTGCCAGTGTAAAAGAACAAAGGGGAGATCCACAACTGTGGGTAGTACAGAGGCATCAAACACCTGTCACATTGCATGAAAGTTCTGGAGAGGGTGATTGATAAATGGATACGCAAAGTAGTACAAAGTAAGATGGGAGCTTAGCAGTTTGTATTCAGATTAGAATGCAGCATAACTTACCCAATGTTTGCAGCGAGACAGATAGTTGAGAAGAAGCTAGCAATGAGGAAAGAGTCCAACTGGGCATTGTTAGACTTGGAGAAGGCATATGGCATGGTCCCAAGAAAGCTGATTTGGGCAGTACTGCAGTGGTTCAAAAGTCCCGGAAACATTGGAAGAATTAGTGCAGACTGTGTACAAGGACCCAATGACTCAAGTACGAACAGTGTTTGGTCTCACAGAGAGGTTCCCAGTAGGAGTAGGTGTACATCAGGGTTCAGCTTTCTGCCCTCTGCTGTTCATACTGGTGATTGACAACATTAGCAAACTGGTCAGAGGGGACAGATCAACAAAGTTGCTGTATGTAGACGAGGCATTACAGGCAAAATCTGAACAAGAACTTCAGCAAAGGATAGAGGAATGGAATGTAGAACTGAAGGCACATGGGATGAAACCAAGTACAGATAAGACGGTGGTAATGGCAACAAATTGGGGAAATCAGAAGAAGCTGAGAACTGAGATAGAAGGGGAAGACGGTGGAACAGGCTAACAGCTTCACCCATCTAGGAGAAGGGATGTCTGATTGACTAGGTCAAAGCTAGAATCAGAGGAGCTATAGCCATCTAGCATAGTGTGTCAGGTTTAGTGTATGACAGAAGAATGCCAAAGAAACTGAAAAGTAAGGTGTACAAAACAATGGTACAACCAGTGCTATTGCATGGTACAAAAATCTGGGCAGTAAATGGAGAGCAGATGAAGCTAGAGGTAATGGAAACAAAGTGCCTGAGATGGGTGGTAGGATGCACACTGTGGGACAGATGATGAAATGAGGATATAAGAGCAGAAGCCAAAGTAGCTCCAGTTGCAGAAAAGATCAAAGAGAAACAGATTACTGTGGTTCAGGAACATGTGCAGAAAAGCAGAAGACAGTATGGTGAAGAAGATTTGGGACAGACAGGAAGAAGGTAAGAGGAGACAAGTGTGTCCAGCAAAGAGGTGGATGGATTGTGTGAGAGAAGATCTGCGACAGCCAGGCATCCATGTCGGAGAATGCAGGAGTGTAGAATTGAGAGGGATGGGAATAGTTAACATGACATCCTGATCCCATGTAGAAAAATGGGAAAAAGGGGTTGTTGATGATGATGACAACCTTGGATGTCCACAGACAACTCTTGTACTGTATTTACAGAACTAAATCTTTCAGATTTTTGTATCCGTTCATTTCTTGTGAAGGTAAGAAGGGGCAATTTGTGTCAAAACAGACCATTTCCAAATGGATGTCTACTACTATTACCTTTAATTACACTCACCATAACAAGTCTATTCCAGGCAGGGACAAGGCTCACTCTACCAGAACTTTGGCTTCACCTGTGTCTTTTTGGAATGGGTTGGATTCTAGAAGTAATCTCAACACTGATATTTGGTCCTCTGTACATACTTTTGCAAAGCAGTGTAGGCTTGATTCCTTCTGTAAGTCTAGGTCAAAAACTTCTAGGAGCATCCTCCAGGACTCTTCACCTTCCCCCTCTCAGATATAGTTGGTTGTGGTAATCTGTTCTTTTAGCTAAAGCTACTGACTAGTGAACAGTATGGACATACGGTTGTGAAAGTTGAACTTAAACAGTAGATGTTCAAATGATGACTGCTGCAGGAGCCACTCCCTCCCTCCCTCCACCCTCTTGTTTTTTGGATAATTTTTTATGTCACAGCTGTAGACATTTTATTTTTGATCCTAGTATTGTTCTTGCAGTGTTCAGTCTCCTTCTGTCTGCTTGCAGGAAAGCTCTGAAGGGCTTCACACACAAAGTAGTCTTTTAGACAATTCAGCTTAAGCTGCTTGACCGATTGGGCTAGTGGAAGTTGCCCTGAAGCTTTGGAAGTAGGTTGGCCATTGCATCCTTGGCAGGATATAACCCATAGAGCTAAGGCTACTGTAACAGTGATTATTTGAACATCTACTGTTAAGGTAAGTTCAGCTTACACAGTTGTACTTTCCAGGTTGCTGTCGTCTAATTTTAACTGTGTGTACCTTTAAGGATATGTTCCCTTTCTTTTTACATTTTAATAGTCAGCTGGTTTCTTTAAGTTAGTATTTCCAGATTGTAGAAGGCTGTTTGTATAGTGAGAAAAAAAAAACTGAGTGATTGTTTTGTTTACACAATTGCTGTTGTTGAAAGTTACAGGTATGGAACTAAAGCACTTTAAAGCTACAGGTAAGAGACTAAAGCAGTAGCATCCATCCTTTCTATTTTTGTGGGCTGTTCAAGCATACCTCTTAATCTGCAGACATTGGAAATAGGAAAAAGGCCTTTAAAAAGTAGATACATCAGCCAAAAATCTGGGCATCTAATTGATGTAACGTTTGAATATCAAATAACGTACAACTCTTCCTGCTTCTAACATGAATGTGGGATACAACTCAGAAGCATGTTTAAAAAAAAAAAGAGTGACAAAATTATGGAAACTATTGGCAAATTATCAAATAGACCATGTAAAATCTATAGGATTTAGTGAAATGTAAAGCAAAATTCTACCATCCAAGTTAATTTATTTTTGCTTCTGAAAAAGGAGATGTAAAATGTGTGTATATTTTTAAATTATTGATGCCACTTGTATGTTGGTCATGTAGTATGGTTGGGTCTATATCACTTCAGAGAAGTGACAGTTCAGTGAACAGCATTTAATTGGAAGTGCTATTCATCAAAATTCTCTCTTGTTGGGGGCTGCACCCCCCACACTCCCTGCGGACTATATGTACCAACTCCAAAATCGCACTACAGTGGGGAAAAGGCAAATTTCCTGATCCTCTCAGTACCAAGATCTCAGTATGAACAGTTCAATGAACGGGCATGTTCGATGTAAGTGAACTGAAAATGCCATTCACTGAACTGAATTTTCACTGCATTGTGTGACAAGCAGGCTTTAGAAAATTGTGTGAAGGTGTAAATCAAGGCTAAAAATGGAGACATTCTTACAAAATAGGTGTGTCATGTGCAGGAGTAAATCGGGGCTAAAAATAGGAATAGTCCCCCAAAATGGGGACAGTTGAGGGGTTTGCACATAAGGTAAGCCTTTCAATACTATCATAAGAGTCCCAGCCTGTGATAATCACCCTACCCCTGCCCCCCATCCCTACTTTCATTCTATAAAATGACACAAACTTCAACATTATTTTTCTCTTTTTCCGGCTTTTCCTGGTTAAGGGTCACAACAACGGAACAACGGCCCGCAGAATGTTTGGCAGTGGAGTTTTATGGTGTCGAATTGCCAGCCTGGTGCCCAACTTTCCACAGAAGGCACACACATGCGCACATTCACACCTAGGGCCAAGTTAGTGTCCAATCCACCTACCTGGATTGGGATTTCGGAGGAAACTGGAGCACCTGGAGGAAACCCACACAACCACAGGGAGGACATGCAGACTCCACACAGAAGGCACCCCAGCTGAGATTTGAACTGGAGAACCTCTTGCTGTGAGGCGGCAACCCTAACTGCTGCACCACTGTGGCTGCCCTACATTATTTTTCTCTAAAAAACTAAGACCTACCTAAACCCACCTTCTTATGAATGTGAGAAGTAAGAGTTGTGGAATAAATGGAACATATGTCATTAAGGAGCAGAAAACAAAATGGAAGAGAAGCTTGCTGTTAACTCTAGCAGCATCTACATTTGACTGCTGGGTTATGTAAGAGTTGCAGCATGAACAGGGGGAAGTTTGTATTTTGAATCATTAAGCAATGTTTTAATTTTGTGCAATGAGAAGACTGTAGAGCACAGTTAAACTGGCTGTGGCATAGGAAAGTGTTGTCACGTATGCATGTGAGAACAGTGTCACATATTGAGAGATGAAACAAACCATCGCAAATGAGTTACTATCGGAATGAAACAGTAACTTTCAGACCTTGATCATTTTAATAGTAGCACACTGCATTGAATAATTCTAATGCATGTCCCAGTTAAACATGATTATGCTACAGTGTGTAATAAAACATTCTTAACACCATATGCACCTATTGCCAAAGGTGTATCACCAGGGTCTATCCCCCACCCCCCCCTTCATATTCATTAACAAACTTTCTTGTGACCTCCCACTTATCCTCTCTACTGATGACATGGTCCTTTACTGATCAGGTCACTCACACCAGCGTCCAGTGCCAACTCCGGTCAGGTTTACATGAGCTCCACCAATGGCTCATAAACCATAAACTGCTACTCATCCCCACCAACACCAAAACTACGCTTTTTAGAATTCCACTGAAAGATCACTAAGCACCTGACTCTCTATCTTTGACCTACACAGCCATGCCATAGAGACAACATCCACCTTCAAATACCTAAGACTATGGCTTGATCATTCACTTAAACTTACATTTCCACATAGGCAAAGTGAGATGCAAAATAAACTCCCCCCTCCTCTGGGCCAAAAAGTTCTCCCTTTTTCTATCCCAACCAGCCAGAGCAGCCACTGGCAATGGAATTCTCCTTTCTTAATTTGAATATGGGCTCCCAATTTTTGTTTCTGTCTACAGGAAAAACATTGCCACACTCCAGACTGTATCTAGCAGCATCTGCCGATTTTTTACAAACTCACTTTTCTGTGTGCATCAATGTATTACCCTAGAAAAAGCCAAATGGGTATCCATAAAGCAAAGATCAAACTCATTTTAGGATTCCAACTCTGCAAATTACTCCAGCTGCACACATTTGCTCCCCTTGCAGCTAGACTTCATGGAAAAAAAAAACTCCTAATAGAACCTGAGAAACTACTCACAAGCTGCTCCAGCTCTCATTACCCCTAGAACCAAACTCCTCTGCACTACACATGCTTTTTCCCCTCAGGCACCTACTGTTTGGCAAGCTGTCCCTATCGATATTAAGGAAATCAACAGTTATTCCAAATTCAGAATACAACTCAAAAAGCACTTCATTCAAGCCAAATAGTCCTGCTTCAAGAAAGGACATATCACCTAACCTATCACCTTTCCAAGTCTCTTCGCATCTATCAAGATTCACTGAAGATTGACTGACGTTAGCAACTAATGTATATAGTGTGCATTATACTTTGCTTGATTGTACATTGCATTGTGCTTGTTTACTGGAATGTATTATACACTTTTTTTCTGTCTAAGTAGTCTGAACTATTCTGTTATTGCTTAACATTTCTGTGGAACTTTAACCTGATTGGTCAG